>NC_133164.1:26980000-27230000 GCF_040802235.1 Manis javanica
ATTTCTAGCCCAGAAAAAGCTAGAAATTCTGGGTAGAGTTCTGGACCCCTGGCAGGGACTACGGTTGCCCAAAGAGAAGTGAACTAGAAGAGGCATTTCAAAGGTAGGTGAACTCCTGACCTCAGGGGGATGTCTCTCCCTTGGGGTTACTGGTACTCTCCCCCTGTCAGAGGGTAAACGAAGACGAACTTAGGTACGAAGGGGCTCACCTCTCTTCTCTTGGGGTCTACCTTGCCCTAAACCTATGCTATTTGAGTTTCTGTCTCCCCTGCACCCTCGGGGTCCCTAAAGGCCAGCAATTCCCTGGAGGGCAGGAAGGATCCAGGCGTTCTCCCTTTGAGGGATCCTTCCTCTCCCCTCCCCCAGGGAGAGCTTAGGGAACCAGCGCTACGGGAGACAGGAAGGATGAGGTTAAGCGTGGACACTCGGTGCTACCACTACCGTTAAGAATCACTCGCTCCCTCCAGCGATGTCCTGCTCAACGTCCAATCCCCGTAGAGATAAAATTGCATTTAGCACTCCCACAGGACCATGTAATGGCTGGAAACGCGGCTCCTTCTCGCACCAGCAAGTGAACATCTTTCTTACTCCTCTCTCTGGCTGTAAGGTGTGTGTTGCGGGGCGGGGGAGAGTAGTTAAAGGGAAAAGAAAAGAAAGAAAAGCCATGACGCCTGTGGGTTCTTCCTGGAATCTGAGTAGTAAGTGGGTTGATTTAATGTTAAATATGCACGCGTTTATCCAAAGAAAGGATTCATGAACTCACATGTAGGTTTATAGAAATGCTCTTTGGTGGAAATATAGACCTCCTTGGTGTGGGAGGGACAAGAAAGATTATTTATCTGATCTCTGCCTTCCATAGGCAGCCCTTTGCTGCTCTCCAGCTCTCTAGACGCAGATGTGATAACATCTGGGCTATCATTATCACCCCGGGCAAGCGCTAAGTCCCCGGGGGCTCAGGTACCTGAACTCTGGTACCCCAGGGAGGCTCTTGATCTGCCTGCCACATAAGGGCCATGTAACAAGTTGGCTAATTGATTTATTATTATTATTAGGGTTTCATTTCTAAATAAATAAGTAAATAAATAGGGATCAGAACTTGGACCCTGTTTTTTCAAACTGATTTGAATTAATATATTAATCACTCTTTTCTATAAACTGTTTTGATCTTCTCTTAGTGAAAAATATGTATGTGTGTATGTATATATATATATATAAGCAAGCAGAGTTAAGAGGCAAACAAGCTGAAACGATGGAAGGGAAAAGAAAGTTCTTTTTCCAACGTCTTACTTCCTTTCCTCTGAAGTGATTTCCTTTTCCTGGAGTTTCCAGCATAAAGAGTGAGTGAGTGAGTGAGTGAGTGAGTGAGTGAGTGAGTGAGTACGCTGAGGAAAGGAAAGGATCCCAACTACACCCTGTTAACTATTTTCCTTTTGATTACTAGAAGCCTCAGATCACCCGTAGCTCGTTTGAAACGCGGGTTTGTACACGGTTAAAGGAAACAAACAATAAGAGAAATGCACAATTCCATTTCAACGGCCGTTCCCGAGTAGAAAGCACACGCTCCTTGTGGCTCCTAAGTGGCTGTCACTGTCGGTGCCTGACACAGTTATATTCACAACAAAGTATGCGGAGGAAATTAAATTATATGGAAATCAATAGCGTCTGACTACTTCAAACAAATATCTGTCACCGCGATTATTCTCCAGGAACCTATTTATAAGCCTTGAAAAGAACAGGTTCTTGCAGCACCTTCTGCATTTCTGTGTTGTTATTTATACTGTATACAGAGGAATGAGCGGGCATAATTTAACATATAAATGCCTCGCTGTATACATTATATAACAGCTTGTTAGACATCTCGTAGAGGAGGTGTGCCCAAGTAACGCGCATATAATCAGGGCTTGGGCTAGGGGTGACGGGCAGGGAGGGAAACTACCGAGGGGCTTGGGAGCGTGACTTTCTCCACCTAAAAGGTGCCCTACCCTCAGACAATAGCTTAGCCCTTTTGATCTTTACAGACCCACGGTAGGAAAGGTGAGGCGTGCAGTGCGCATGCTCGGGTAGCTACAGGTGCATCACCTGCGCTGTCCTTGCTAGTGGTCACTATAAGAGCCGCTCCCACGCGCCGGTGGCAGCAGGGCGAGGGCGCGCGCGCGCGCAGACGAACGGCGCCGCAAAGGAGAGCGCGCGTCTGACAGACCGAGACAGCTGATGCCTGTCAGCGCGGTGGGGCCGCGAGATCTCGCGATAGCTACCGGACCGGCCGCGAGAAGTGGGGCTCAGGTGTAAGAGGAGTGCAATCCGCCGGCGTGTTGGGCTAGAGCTCTCGGAGAAGTGGGATCGGGAGGCCAGTGCACGGCGCTCTGCGCGGTCAAAGGGAGCGCCCGGCGGCAGCAACGGTAACAGGAGCAGCAGCAGCCCCGGCGCGGCCGCCGCCTCCGCGCCCGGCCGCGGCTGCAGCCTCCGAAGGGAGGCTGGGGAAGCCCGCGTGCGACTTTTCCGCGGACTTTCGGACTGTTTGTGGATTTACATGCCAAGCCATCAAGATGATGTCCATGAACAGCAAGCAGCCTCACTTTGCCATGCATCCCACCCTCCCTGAGCACAAGTACCCTTCGCTGCACTCCAGCTCCGAGGCCATCCGGCGGGCCTGCCTGCCCACGCCGCCGGTAAGCGCCCCGCGCTCTCCCGGTCCCGAGAGGCTGCATGTCGGGTGCTGGTGTTTGCACAGGTCCCGGTGCGGGGATTTGCGGGCAGGGGTTTTTAGAGGAATCCCGCTGCGAGGCACGTTCTGTACAGTGGCGCTTAAATTCGTGTTCCCGTCGGCTCTGCCTCTGTATCGGGCGCCTGTGAGCAGAGTGGGGAACAGTAGGACCGTGACTGTCGACTTCCCTCCACTTTCTCTGTTAATTTCATGCCTCGGAAAGGCTGTCTCGGTGCGTGTTCGGGTGCGTGACACGCGTCCCCAGCTGCGAGTTACATCTCCATTTCTTCTTTTCCCCTCCTTTTTCTTCTCCCTCGCCCGCTCCCGGAACGTGTTCCTGTTTCCCTCTCTCCTGCCTCTGCACCCCTCCCCACACTGCCGTCCCTTCTCATCTGTTTCCCCGTCTTGTCCCCAATGTGTCCCCCATTCTGTGTTTACCGGTCTCCACTAACCCCCACCCCCGTTGTTACTTTGGTTGCTTTGTGTTTGCCCTTTGCTTGTGCTTCCCGGCTTGTGTGTGTTTTGTTTTGTTTTGTGTTTGGCTTTTTTGGTTTTGTGGGTTTTCTTTGGTTTGGTTTGTGTCGCCTGCAGCTGCAGAGCAACCTCTTCGCCAGCCTAGACGAAACGTTGCTGGCGCGGGCCGAGGCGCTGGCGGCCGTGGACATCGCGGTGTCCCAGGGCAAGAGCCACCCGTTCAAGCCGGACGCCACGTATCACACGATGAACAGCGTGCCATGCACGTCCACGTCCACCGTGCCGCTGGCGCACCACCACCACCACCACCATCACCACCAGGCGCTGGAGCCCGGCGACCTGCTGGACCACATCTCGTCGCCCTCGCTCGCGCTCATGGCCGGCGCGGGCGGCGCGGGCGCGGCGGGCGGCGGCGGTGGTGCCCACGACGGTCCGGGGGGCGGTGGCGGCCCAGGGGGCGGCGGCGGCCCAGGCGGCGGCGGCCCCGGGGGCGGCGGCGGCGGCGGCCCAGGGGGCGGCGGCGGCCCGGGCGGTGGGCTGCTGGGCGGCTCGGCGCACCCGCATCCGCACATGCACGGCCTGGGCCACCTGTCGCACCCAGCGGCGGCAGCCGCCATGAACATGCCGTCGGGGCTGCCGCACCCCGGGCTGGTGGCGGCGGCTGCGCACCATGGTGCGGCGGCGGCGGCCGCAGCGGCAGCGGCTGGGCAGGTGGCGGCGGCGTCGGCGGCGGCGGCCGTGGTGGGCGCGGCGGGCCTGGCGTCCATCTGCGACTCGGACACGGACCCGCGCGAGCTGGAGGCGTTCGCGGAGCGTTTCAAGCAACGGCGCATCAAGCTGGGCGTGACGCAGGCCGACGTGGGCTCAGCGCTGGCCAACCTCAAGATCCCGGGCGTGGGCTCGCTCAGCCAGAGCACCATCTGCAGGTTCGAGTCGCTCACGCTCTCACACAACAACATGATCGCGCTCAAGCCCATCCTGCAGGCGTGGCTCGAGGAGGCCGAGGGTGCCCAGCGCGAGAAAATGAACAAGCCCGAGCTCTTCAACGGCGGCGAGAAGAAGCGCAAGCGGACTTCCATCGCAGCGCCCGAAAAGCGCTCCCTCGAGGCCTACTTCGCCGTACAACCCCGGCCCTCGTCCGAGAAGATCGCCGCCATCGCGGAGAAACTGGACCTCAAAAAGAATGTGGTGCGGGTGTGGTTTTGCAATCAGAGACAGAAGCAGAAGCGGATGAAATTCTCCGCCACTTACTGAGATGGGTGGGAGGTGCCGGGAGGGTCAGAGCGGGGAGCTGACTGGGCACTGCGGGGGCTTCCCCCGGGCCTGCATCCCCCCAGCCCCGGATTTGGAGTATCCGCTATCCTGCCTGCATTCGGGTCTTCCTTCCTCGCTCACTCTCCTCTGCCCCGTCCTTGCTCTTCCTGCCCTTTCCGTTCCTCTGCTTATGGGACTGGGGTGCTGGGTGTGGACCCAAGAGAGGAGGGAGGGAGGGAAGCGGGAGCAGTGGAGTGAGCGGGGACTGGGGGAAGGAAAGTGGAGATTAGAGGAAGGTTTTTTGAGAAGCAGGATGGTTCTGGGGGTTAGGGTGGGGGGAGACTTGGGAAATGTAGGGAAATGGGCTGTTTTTGACCAGAGACCCTTGTCAAAATCTCCTGGGGACCAAGGAACTATGTACAAAAACAAACCCACCAACCACCAAAAACTAGACAAATAAAGACGAACTAAAACAAAACAGAATAAAAAGAAAAAATGCTTTAGAAATTTAACTCCGGTAGCCGTATTCTGCAGCTTCATTTCCCCCTAAAGGAAGAGAAAAGAGAGCACCACTAGTATTACCATTGCCCAACACTACACACTCACAGGTACTGAGTCAAAAGCCGAAAACCAAACGAACCAGAAGGTGAAATTCTGGATAGCGAAGCTAGTTGTTCTAATTTAATTTTTCCCTCTGAGTCTCACCTCCACTCCATCCATGCTGTTTGATTTATTTTCTCAGTTCCAGTGAGACTCCGATGGCTGCTCTCCATTGCCAGAAAGTGAGTGGGGGTGCAGCTGAAAGGCGGGAGGAGGGGTGGCTGCCTGTTTAGGTGGGGGTCCAAGGTTTTTCCAGGGACCAGTCTGTACTACTGTGGCCTGGTCCCGGTTGGGTCCGGGTATTTAGGGAGAAAGGAGCACAGTCTTTGAGATGACTAAAAAGCAGAATTCAGGGGCTCCGAAATAAATATTTTATTCTAGGAAAACAAAATAATTTTAACAAAGTTTTTCTCTTTCCGTTTTTGCTCTTGTAACTAAGATCTAGAAAACAGACTGTTTCCAAATAAGCTTTTTTCCCCCTCACCCATAGAACTTGCTTGCCCTTTCACGTATTTTTCTATGTGGTTTATGTTAAACTACCTACTGAATTGGGTTTATTGTTTTTCCTTCTTAAAAATAGATTGATGGGGTGGGAGACACATAGGATAGATACTTTGTCCCATTTTCTCCACAGAACAAGACACATCTTGCTTTTCTAGGTCCCCTTTCCTTCTCTCGTGGAGAACATGAAATCATTGAAATACTGAGAAGTTTCTGCTTTCAGTTGGAGCAGGACTTGGCTGTGAGAATCAACTAAATCCCAGATGAGAGGAAGACAGGTTCAAAGCCCTCCATTTGTTTCAAGAGGGTCTGCATGTTAGGGGGGAAAACAGAACAACTGTGTTTCATTATTATTATTAGTCAAAAAAGTAATTTATTGCTGGGGATAAATGTTGGGTAGTAAGAACTTTAATTTGCACTATCAGTCTCCCAAATAGAAAATCATGTATAGTATTTCATAGTAATAATCAAGGTACTTTATGAACTGCTGATGAGTAAAAAATGAGACAGTTGAAGGTGGTGAGGTAAAATGCTTGCTTGGTGCACAAGATACTCTTGATCTCTTGTAGAGATGGTTTACTGCCATCGTTTAATAAAAAGAACTAAAACATTGGAAACGAAACTGAGAAAAGGAAAAAACCTGCCATTTGACAAGACTGAAATCATGCATGATCTGAAAGATGCAGAAAGAAACACAATTAGGTCTCACTCTGGTTAGGCATTATTTAATTATGTTGTATATCATTGTTTGCAGCGCAAACATTCTATGCATTTGAAACAGCACTAAACTGGGCTAGCTTTCTGATAGACCGTTTTGTGGATAGTGTGATTTCACAGTCTACTGCCTGTTTTCACCGAAAACACAACATTTTTGTCATATTCTTGTATTTAGAGGAAAAGTAAAAAAATTATTGTAAATATTTTATTTAATGCACACACACAGTGGTTACAATCTGCCAGTGTTAATCCTGAAATATCTCACGGATTGATCTACCTGTCCATGTATGTCTGCTGAGCTTTCTCCTTGGTTATGTCTTTGCTCTATTACCCCTCCTCACTTCTATCAGAACTATTCCTGTATGCCAAAATACAACAGGGGGATATGTCCCAGTACACTTACAAATAAAACATAACTGAAAGAAGAGCAGCTATATGATTTGGGTGCATTTTTGTGTTTATACTGGGCTAAGTCCTGGTAGAACCGGGAGTCTCAATTTAACCAAAAATACAGGGGAGGATGTTGAAAGGGGGATGAAATGAGGGGAAAAGGTGAGAAAGCTGTATTTTTCTGCTGAATCAGAATTGACTTTCAGATAACTCATGTGAAAAGCGGTGCTCTGAATAAAATGAATTCTGTATTAGCTGCCTGTGTTTATCAAAGTTTTTTTTTAACTGCAGAAATTCTTAAACCACAGCCCTCACTTTAGAGTGGTGGAAAATAATAAACCAGGCACCCCTAAAATATTTAAATACAGATTTAAGGACAGAGGCATTCTGAGGTTTGTGTATGTTGTTCTAACCGAAAAAATGTTGTAACTAAATGAATTTTCTTTGGAAGTCAACAAATATAAAAACCATCCACTGATCTGTCCAGCCACCCTGTCAAATGCCTCTGTTCATTTGGAACATTTAGTGTGCCACCTACTGCTCCAGAGGGACAAGAGATTCTTTGGTGACTTGGGACTAGATCAGATGCCAAATGTACAAAGTTTCTTAATAGCTGGGATTATATCGTCTGACGTCATACTAATTTACCCAAATCTTTCTTAATTTTACCGGCAAATCTGTGAAAGAAAACACTTGGTGTTCAGAAAAGAATAATACATTTAAAAAGCTGTGATTTTAAACAGTTGTTAATGTTTAAAGAAAAGCACTAGAGGTATTTTTAAAAATAGATCTCTTCCATCAAATTGATTTGTTGTTATTGACTTGAAATGTCATCAAAAGTTTTTAATAAAATGCATTTGTAAAAAAAAAAACCCACGTTATTTTATAGAAAAGTATGACCGATTTCCTTGTTAGAGAACCAGAAGTGAACAAACAAAAAGATTTACTAAGGCTGTTTTTTTTTTAAACCATCGCACATGGAAATGTTGAAGGTAAAAAAATTTTATATTATACAATGATGACAATGTATATAGTAAGAACTTAAGCATTTGTTTTGTATTAAGTAAAAAAAATCCTTACCAAATAAAAGACAATATTATGTTAATAAAACATCATGAAAGTGCATGCTTTGCACAGTTTCCTATTTTGTGTATTAGGAAACTGTGCAAAGCAAGAAATGCTTTGCTATCTGGTGAGTGAATCTATGACTGCAGAAAGGAATAATAAGCCTTTTCTGAGACAACTTCAACGAAACAAACAGATGTACTCCTGAAAGGAGTGCAAAGGCTTGCCACTCAGCAGTAGCCTTTCAAAGTTTTCTCCTGAAGAGCAAGGATTCCAGCACCAGTCAGTTGAGTGGAAATAGTAAAATGTGTGACCCCCCCGATTCTTTTAAAGAATAATTTCAAAATAAACAGAGCATAAAAACAATGCTCTGTTTGCATTTCAGCTTCTCAGAAATCCAGTCGGTGGTGGAGTTGGAAAGGCCAAAAAAAAAAAAAAAAAACAACCATAAAATGCACCTGCCACGTTTGTGCAATCCGTTTGTTTCTCTTTTTCCCAGTTCTAGCTCGGGGTCCTGCTCCTTCTGTAGGTCTAAGAAATGATGTCCTCAAGACACAGTAACTAACTTCTGAATAGATTTTTATTTAATGCGTGTTCTGAAATTACTCTCAACTTCAACTACATTCTTATAAATAAACCGTAGGCACCCACTGCCGAGATTGTATCGATTTTTACTTTTTTGTGATATTAAGACTGGTTTGGTCCCATTACTACACGTGGCCACGCCAAAAGGACAGAGCGCCCTAGCCCAAGGACTCACCTGGCCAGCTGCTACCCTCAGCCTCCAGCCCTGTCGCCCCAGGCCTCTCCGGCCATAGAACTTGCGTGAAGCATCTTTGGTTCATCTTGCACATGGATAGCCTTTCAACGTCTAGTTAACATGTGAAGTTTGAATTTTAAGTTCTGACCCTGGCTACAAAGCAGCGTTCCCCACCTCATTCAAACTGCCTTGGTGGCCAGCGGGTTGTCACAGGTGATGACCACAATTACTATCCGGTGTGGTTCTGTTTGTTGGTGTTATTGCCGCCGCAGTCTTAGCCCCACAATGGGAGCCACACCGTCCTCGCCGGCGGTTTCAAAGGAGACCGCAAGCTTAATTGATTTTTTAAAAATAGCAGCCGAATTCTAATTCTCATGGGGACCCTCTTTTCCACCTGCGAGATAAGTCTTGTCGCAATAATTACGTTATTTAATATTTGATCAAACCTTTGCGCCACCGCGGCTGGCTGCACGGGGCCGGCTCACGCCCTGGGGGCAGCGGGCCAGCGGCGCGGCCCTGCCAAGCTGGGAACGTGCGGCGGGGGCGCGCGACGACCCCGCTCGGGTAGCCCTGCTCTTTGAATAATTCATGGTCTGAGAGTTCTGGAAATTAATAAAATGAATGATAACAAGAGGCTAATTAAAAACTTTCGTAATTGTTAAGTCAGCTTGATGGGAGAGGGGCAGCCCTCCCTTTCCCCGAAATCTGGTAGTTCTGTAGGCGGGGCACGGGCCCGGGAAGGCCTCGAAAGTTGAGCGGCCCAGCGATCCTCCGACTCGGGAGTTATTTCGGAGGCAGCTTCGTGGGGCTGCTCCCTGTCCAGCAACCGGACTTCGGGGAGGTGGGTTGGCGGGTGCCCTCTGAAACCACACGTGGAGCTGATTGGGTCAGAATTTGCAGCCATGAAGGGTCCCGCCCTCTCCCAACCGGTGCAAGATTCTCGCTCCGCTATGGAAACACCTACCCACCCGGGGCCGTTCGCGCGGGGAATCCCAGAGCGCCAAGCGCACGAGCTGCGGCCAAGCGACCACCGCGCGGTTGGTCTGCGCCCCTCGGCCCCCTGCTCGGAGTAGCTCGAGCCGTGGGCTTCTAGCTGCCGGAGGCCGAAGCTCCTCTCGCCGAGCAGGCACTTCGCTAGGCCACGGAGGACCCCAGGGGGTCAACCGCCCGAGGCCTGGGCTCCTGGCGCGCTTGCGCAGGGGTGGCGGGCGGAGCGCGGAGCGCGGGGAGCGTGGGGCGGACGGAGCGCGCACGGAGCGCGCCAGGCCCACACATGCGCGTTGCGTGCACCGAGTCCCCCCACATCCCAACTCGCGCCCGAGGTGAGAAGGGCTTCCGCAGCTGGTAATTAGGCACCCCCGAAGTCCGCCGCCAACCTGCAAACGCCTTTGAGGATGTTCCGAGAGAAAAGGGAAAGGACCAGTAACTCACAGAGGTGAAAAATACTCCCCTTTCTACAGTTTGGCTAAGTCAACAGACACCTTGAACACCACGAAACTTTCAAAACTGGGTTTTTATATTTTTGGAAAAACCTTGGGAGCAGTAAGATCTTGGGTTTTGTTGTTGTCGTTCCAGGTGCACACCAACAATGCCCTGCTACAAATCTGAATTTATTAGGCACGCCTTTATACCTGGGGCGGGAGAAGGGCTGGCCTCTGGGCTTGTTTCCGGAAGAATTCAGTAGAATCGTGGATCGCAAAACGGAGAAAAATCTCCGTCAGAGAGAAGCTGGCAAAGTATGAGCAGTGAGTGAGACCAGAGTCCGGCTCTTGCAAACCCACGGATGGGGCGGAAAGCGCCCCTGTTCCGTTTCCTGCCCCAAGCCCCAGTGTCCAGGAGGTGGCTTCTCTCTAATTTAGATAGGCAAGGGGATAGGAAAAGGAGAAGGGAAACTAAAGGTGCTAAGAGAGAGCCTGGAAAGAGACGTGGCAAAAGGAAGAGAGACAGACTACTTGCATTGATTAAGTACAACGAAATGCAGACAAAAGTTTGGTAACTCTGTCGCCTGGCTTCAGTGCAGTATAATGTGTACGAACTTTGTAGGCATGGACCAGAATAAAACAAAGTATTGACAATTTCCAGCCGTGGAAATTCACTTACTCCGGTCTCCCCCCACCCTTCTCCCCATCCCTGCCTCCGCCAAGTGTTGACAATAAACATTTAATGAAGGCAGGGACCTGGCTGTCTCCAGTCAGTGTCAGAATATTTTAAGCAGACCATTAGCAAGGCTTCTTCCACTTCAAACATCGCGCGCTACACTCTAACATTATTTTAAAAAATACAAAGTGTGAGACAAATAATGTGTTTATACGGATATTTTAAGTGGTCTGCAGTAGTTCTGATACCCCCTGTACTTATTAACAGAAATGAACTTCACTGTAGATTACTCACGCTTAAAAAATGTTAAATACAGTTAATGCAATATTAATCGCCCTTTGGTGATATAAAATGCAATATTTTCAGGCAGCTATCGAGCTTTTCTAGGGGAAGAGCTGATGAAAAGAGTCACAGCTGAATAGTGGAGAGGAAAAGCCCGGTATTTATTGCTTTTGTTTGGCTTTTGGCTACAGAGACAGGAACCTTCTAATGGGGTAAGGACATTTATTTTATCTGCAATCTATTGCTGCGAGAGCAGGGGCGGCAGATGGGGCTGGTGCGATATTCACAGTGTAATTTAGAGCAAATCCTAATAACTAATAATGATTTATGTTAATTTTTATCACGTATGCGACTTTACCAAAGCGTTCTGATGAAAGAGAAAGAAAGAGAAGCAGAATGTGACAAGGAGCTCTGAGGCTGAGATTGGAGCCCAACTATCCTACTTAAAATGTGTATTATGAGTTAGCAATGGAAATACAGGTATTTTAAAAAGCAGGTAGGATCCATTTGACTCTGGGCAGAGGTATCTCCCTGGGGCTTGCGTTTCTTTTGAAAATGTACCTAAATGGGAGGAACTGTGACTCCTTTGAGTGGAAGACTTTAAAACACCAGTTTTAAAGAAAAGATACGTTTCAGTTGTTCCATTTGCTTACATTCAGCTAGAAGGTCTTGTGTGTGTATGTGTGCGTGCGTGTAGGGGGATCAAGTGTGTGCGAGACAGGAGTGCACTTCGGGGTAGGGGGTGGGGGTATTTTCCTTCCAAAGTGTAAGCTGAGACCCAGGTTTGAAATCAGCCTTAGAGGCTCTGAGCAGGCTCTCGAGTGCCACTGGCCACACCTTATGCAGAAGTTTTATTATCAACGGCTTTAACAAGTTGCCATTTCTTGATCTTCACTTTCCATCTTGTATTTGTTTCCTTAGTCAACTTTTGGGAGGCTTTGCCTTCGCTACCTCCTGTCTCTTTCCTCCCCCAAGGGATCCCAGGGCTTTTAAACTTAAAAGTGCTTCCCCTCTCCTTATCCCTCTGGTAAAGTGGCACGGGTTCAGAACCCCAGGGGCTGCCAACCGGACGCAGTTCTGCACAGAAACAGGCGATTTCTGCTGCCACGCAGTGCACTGTAGAGGGTCGGGGCGATTTTGAAAGTGAGGGTGCGCCTTGCTCATGGCAATTTACTTTTTAGGTTACCTTTTGCGCGTTTTAACGCCTCGAGGCTATAGTTTAAAGTAAAACAGCATCAAAGCACCTTCTTATTAGCTCTGTATTTGAGAAATCTGAAGATGAAACTACCTAAAAGGTTTAATAGTGCGGAACAGCATTTACTTGCCAAGCAAACAAAATACAGTTCAAAAGGAGTACAGTGGTTTATCAGCAGGAGGCTGAAAGGTTAGTTAAAGCGAATTTTAGCTTTCTTATAATGTTAAAATGAATTAAATTAGCTTCAAGTGAGATGTCTTCTTTGATTTTGAATATCATCTCCTTTGCCAAAAATGTATAGATACATATATGCATATATATAATGCATAAGTGCTTATAGGTACATCCTAGAGGCTTTCACTACCTTTCAGAGTTGTCAAGACTTCTGTTTGTAAACTTTCAGGTTTTGTAGAGCAAGAATACTTAGCTCTCTAGGTATTCGATCTCAAAGTATATCTAAAATATCACATCTTTTAAAGTTAAATTTTCATTATTTTCTTTCTCTTTTTCTTATTTTAAGCCTATAGATGTAAAATGCACTTCATTTCTTCTAGGAAAAAAACAAGCTACATAATTCAGAGCAATTTCTTTATTAAACATTATAATGTACTTTGTTATTGCTTTTGAATCATCTCTCCCAGTGACTGTACTGTTATTGTACTGTTAGTATTCCTAGTATAAAAGGACTTTAAACAAATCTTTAAACAAAATAAATTCAGGCAGGTGATGTTGCCTGTTTACTTATAATACTCAGGAGCTGATGCATGTTTGTGAGCTTGAAGCTGCGCCGCCACGTGCATATCCATATACAAACAGATGTAAGCACACTTTTTACTGTTGTTGAATGTAAGTGAGTCTCGTCTCTAAACTTTATTCTGGTTTACAGCACTAGAAGCAGCTCCCTTAAAATTGAAGAACGGTGCATTATTGAAACTCTCTATCAAACAGCTCTGGGGTGCAACCTCTGAAAACGCCGGCTTTCGATGAGGTCTTGACTGACTGCACATAAGCCCCTAATATGTTAATGGCCGTAGGGGATGCCTAAGGTACTATCTCAAGCTGCTTCGCACACCATATGTCAGGCCGTTAGCCACATGGATCTATTAATCAAAAAGAGCTGGAAAGGGAGGAGAGGGTTTTCCAAATGGGGAAAATGGGAACGATGGGGGAGGAGGAAGGGAAGAGAAAACATTTAAAACTCCCATCATTCTCATTTCTTTTATTTAAAAAAGAATAAAAATAGCTAAAGAAGGTTCGACCAGTGTGGATTTCCTTTCTGTCGAGTTAAAGACTTCACAAATCTCTCCTGAAAAAATTGGAATGGTACCTAGTTCTATTAAAACAGAAGGGACTTTTACCTGGAGGGTCCTATTTAGGGTTCCTTTATTGCAAAACTTTAATAAACAAGACTTGATTTAAAGTAAAGTTGTTATGTAGGTTGTTTTGTAGATGAGCCTCTTTTAAAGTAGAGAGCTTAGAGAGAATGGGGCAAATGTGCATTTAGGGAATGTAAGAGAGGCATGGAGGGAGGGGTCTGGGGGATTTATAATGAATATATACTTTATTAATACATATATGCATATATAATGGAGAGTTTTCATCCTCTTTAGTTCTTATGATAGTGGATGTAAAGTGTTTACCTTGTTATCCCTCCTGGTAAGCTGGCTTTATGATAAGAGAAACTGCAGAGTCTACAGGGTGCAAAAAGTACTTAATCTTTTAGGAGGAGAGGAAAGGAGAGAGCATTTAAAACTCCCATCTTTCTCATTTCTGCTTTTGTTTAGAAGTATCTCTTGCCCTTGAGTGTTTAAAAAAATTTTGAGTTAAATAGATAGTTTAAAAAGTTTGTAGAGCCTTAGAAGTAATTATGCATGCAACATGGAGTACACATAAGTGAAGAAGTACATTAAGTATATAAGAAAAAACTTAGTTCTTTCTAGAAACGTTGAGTATATTTTTCATGTGCCATAAACTTATCATTTTTAGGGAGATCAAATGAAAATAGTAATTTTAGAATGTCAGAAACTCTCAGAAATAGAGCAATAAAAGGAAAACAATATAGGCACTTAAATTTAAAAGTTGCATTCTTTTTATGTATGATGCTATCTGGGGATGGAGAAAATATAAATCAAATATCAAGTCAGGTATTATTATTTTTTCACTTGATAGTGATGGTAAACCATATGAAGACTTAATTTCTGTATTATCAATTTTCAGTTTTAAAATCTATAATTAATGATGAAATTAAGAAATGAGTACTCTTGAAAATGATTTTTAACATTATGATTGGTAGGCATGATTTTTAATAGTATGATTTTAGTACACTTATACTACAGTAGCTAATTTATAGGATAATGGAATGACTAGAAAGTTTATTGATTTTAGGTTTTAAAAAAATATATGCAAATGATTTACTGCTTGTATATATTTGAAAGCAGAGATTATTCACCCATACCACAAACCCTATGTCATTAGCCTAGACTCATAGTACTCTATTCTGTTGGACTTGTAAAAGAGGCAGCAAGATGTTCTTGTTTATGATTTAAAAACACATTAAAGAAGATAATTGTGAAATTGTGTTCAATGATAAGCAAAAAATTATATGAATGACATCTGTTACATTATTCATAGCATATAGATGGAGTACTTTGTACAGTATATTAGATTACATTTATCAAATATTATTTATTTTCACAAAGGCATCTATTTGTGTTTATATAGAAGTAAGTTCTGTTTCAAGGAAAGGTTAACATAGGTAGATGCCTTTAATTAAAAACACCAGCGCATTAGATTATTTGGCATGGCAGGAAAATCATCTGTAACTTTTAGTAAAAATGAAAAGCACTTTAACAATAAAGAATTGTATTGTATTATAGAGAACTGTAGTCAATCCATGAATATGAGGGGTTCGAAAGCATTATATTTCAACCAGGAGATGATGCATAAAGACAGGATCATCCTGATTTTCAAGAGTAGCTGAGTAGAAAGAAACACTTATTATCTTTAAATTTTGGTGCATACCACACCAGCCTTCATTTCTTTCCCTGTAGTTAAAAGGTAGCCCATATATCTGTCGCTTTGGGTTTCCAAAGACTCGTAACTTAATTCCTTCAGGCTATTCATCAGCACAGTAATTAAACTAGCAAATGGATGTAAATAAAGTGAAATTGGTTTCATGACAGATGAGGCGAAGAGGCCTCTGACATGAAACAAGGCAGGACAATAATGATTCCAGCAGCATCGGGCTATGGAAGGAACCCCAGCTGGATTTATTAGATGCTGCAAGTGATTTGCTGGAAGCGGACAAGACATGAGCACTCTTTAATTTGACAGGAATTTTGCATCCTAAAAAGCATATTGAAATATAAATCCAGATACAAGTTCAGGCAAACTGTAAACAGATGCATTCTTGGATGCAGGTACTATTCCATACTCAAAAAGGAAGCAGAATAGAGAAGTATAGTCCATCCCCGGCAGAAGGGCTTCAATTGCACAACTTACTATTTAATCCTGGGGAGTGGCAAAATAGTTATGAAACATTTCTTTCTACTTATGAATTGTACTTTTATTTTAAGGCTAGCAAGTTTGCATTTCCAGGTTTATTTACTGGGGAAAACAATACAATAGATTATTTACAAACCAGTATAATGAAGCATCTGTAGAAATTATGGGTACATGCATATGAGGAAGGGGAATATGACAAACTAGGAGTGAAGCCCAAATGGGCAACTTACTTTACAGAGTGAAATGATTACTGCATTTAAATAAACTTTGGGATAAAGATCTGGCACCACGGTTTATTGCTTCTAGCAGTCACTGCCTGGATACCCAGAAAGCAAATTTCTGGCTACAAAGATAAATTGTGTCATGCCTTTGATCAGAAGAAACCTTAAAATCAAATACAGATTTGTCTTTGCAAAATAAGCTGTCCCACAGGCTATATAGCAGGAACCAAACTATAGTCAAAAATCGAGAAATAAGAGAAGGAAAAGGTGGAAGGAATGAGTTCTTGGCTGACCCAACAAGACTTAAATGGAGATAGGAGTCACCAATTTCATTACAATAAAGAAGTCAAACATGGAATAAATAAAAGATTTTCACACTAAGAGCAGATAAGCCTTTCACCATAAAAAGATGGAAAGTGAACTTCTTTATGCTTAAATGTAATCTCAATTATTTAAGCCCCTTTTCTTGAGAAGCAAAAGCCTCCATGAGTGGTTCCCTCCATTCCTAGAAGATTCACGCAGGATTTTCAGCACCACGGCCAGATCCCAGGGGTTGACCGGGGCAGCGACCCGGAGGAGGACCCAGGAAAGGTGAAATCTAAGTACTCCAGAAACTCTACTGGGGGCTTTAATTATTTAGCAGCGGATTCAGATCTGCAAGCGAGATTCTAACGTAGCCCAAGTCCTCAAATCTTTCAGAAATCTATGTTTTATAGGAAGAAGGGGAAGGGTAGGAGAGTAGTTTATCGAAACTCAATGAAAATGAGAGCTTTAAAAACAAAACTAAACATCCACAGCATGCTTCTTCCCTTCTAATAGTGGGTGACTTTCAGGCGACGATGGAATTTATAATGAAAATTGGCTTTCTCCCTGAGCCTGTCCTTTTTGTTGTTTTATTCCCCCTTAATCAGGAAAATATGCCTAATTATTTTAAAGTTCTTTTCCAATCCTAAGGCATAGGAGAGTCCTTTAATTATAATACAGTCTGAATAGGGGGAGCATATGGAGGAGAATGTCAAGAAGTGGGTGCCAGGGGGCAGATCCTCAGAAATCTGTATTCATTTCTGGCTCTTATTTGTTCAGTAATCTCTACCATCATAACTAAATCTTGAAGCACTGATGTAGTTCGAGTTGTTGTTGACTTAACGTCAAAATTCAATCACTGGGGGTTTTGCATCAGCCGGGCTACTTATTTGTCTAATAAATCCGTCATTTTGTAAGAAAAATATTTGAGCAGCCGTACTTGACCTCTTGGTATCCACAAGTCACATTTATTTCTCCCAGTTTACAAATGCAAAATCGAGATGATCATCTAATGCCTGGAGGAACTGTGTTGATTTCTGATTGGATTTTAGATGGAAATGTCTATTTTAAATACCTTGTGATTAAATTGTACATATAATAGGATCCATGCATTTTAAGCCGAAGCCTGCTTGGAAAGTTAACAATCTGCACTGTTAATCACACATACCAATGCCACCTCCTCACCCCCAGCTCCATCCACAAAATACCAAACCCTCTCTTTTTCCAAACACTTAATTTAGCCTCAGTTGTAAGACTTTATTACCTCTTTTTTAAAATCTTAAAATAGTTCTTTTATGGATGGATCTAAACTCCCCCTCCCCACCCCACCCCAGTGTTCTAAAACCCAATTCCAGGCATAGGGCACACTGGAAAATTCATGGTTAGCACTTCAATCTCAGGGCTCCAGTTTTTAGTCTACTGTTAAACTGTAACTCAAGTCCAAAGGAATCCTTATCTCCATTTCTGAGTATTATTAGTGAAGGAAAATAATGCGTTATGTTTAACTAAATTAATTTTATTCTCTAGTATAGCGACATTTTTGGAGATTGCTTGAAAATATTTGTTCCACCCTCTCCCACCCCTTTTCCTTCCAGAACCTTTTAGTGCAAAGACCCAATTCACAACTCAAGACTCTTTCTGAAATCTTGGCTAATGCACAACGGTCCATTGGAGGTTTTGTGTGAAGTGCTGGGGAGAATGAGACACCATCGGGACACCATCTGTTGTGGAAAAGTGCTAGACTAAAAAGAGTCGTATTCAGAAGTCAGACTGGAGAACTGATTTTGGCAGTTTGGATGAGACCAGGCTAACTGAGGCCTCGGAAACCTGGAACAGCAGAATACATGCATTATCCACGAGGCCTCTTCTATGGATGCACTCCCGCCCAACTGGCGGGGATGGGTGGGGTGTGGACTGGTTGCGTCTTAGTTGAGGGAGGAGCAGGGCTTGGCAATCCACTCAAGTTTTGGACCCTTTTGCTTTTGCTTTCATGCTCTAGGGCCTGTGTGTGTGTGTGCGCGTGCGCGCGCGCGCGCTTGTGTACTATTCAGTAACTGGGGAATGTATATAGAAAGTGTCGCTCAAGCTTGTTTCTATCTGAAACCACCGTGGTGGTTCTACCCCATATACAAGAGCGTTCAAGGCAAAGGTGGCCAATATAGGCAGAGGGCCTCGGAGGCCTCCCCCTTCGCTGTGCCCTGGGTTTTCCTCTCTCGGAGACCCGCGTCAGTTCGATCTGAATTTGTGGTTTGTACGTTTTCCTCTCCTGATCAGTTTGCCCTTCTCCGTGGTCATGAGGAGTGGTTACTTTCCCCGAATGTCCACGCGCTCCCTGCCTGGTCGTCCCGGGAGCTCGATATCAGCGCAGGGCTCTAGGGCCGAGTCTACGCAGGGCAGGGTGGCGAGAGGCTTCAGGTGCTGAAGGTTGGGATCGTCGGCTGGGATGACCCTGCGAAAGGAGCGCGACTAGCGGCCAGCGGCGAACATCCCGCGTGCGCTCCGAAATGTGCTCATTTCCCCCAAAGACCTGGAGGGGTCGCTAGTGAGCAGCAAATTTTCCGCGCGGTTAGGGCGGCGGGCGGGGCTAGGCGACTTCCTGCCTGAGTTTGCTATGAGCGCGCACTCCTGAGGCTTAGTAGGTACGGTTCCCGGCCGGTCCTTCAGAGATCCTGCTGGGATCCCGGAAACTCTTTTCGGATAATGTTCATTTCTGAGACTTTCTCGGGAATATCTTACTTCTATTTCCAAGCCGGAGTTCCCAAATTTAACTATTTCATTTTCTCCTTCTAGAATCTTAAGGCGTTGATCATGCAGAGAAAGACACGGGGGGTGGGTAGGTAGCGGGGAAGCCCAATTCTAGGCTCACCGTTCCATGTAAGAACAAGAATCCGCACGACCCTACTCCCAGTTCCAAAGTTTATGGAGGGTTGAAGGACCAAATTATGTCTTTTAGTGGTTTATGCCATGGTCCACGCAGATTTACAGTTCAAGTATGAGGAGGTGAAGAAATAATTCTTTAGTATGTGACAAAACCGATCAGACAGAATTGGCAAATTTGTCCCATTTTTGTTTCTGTTACAAAAACATACAGATCAGGCTTTCCGGGTCACTAATCTATCCTGCAGATGGAGGTCCTGAAACTTAGCATACTGTGTTGTGCTGATTATTCTATCCTGTTCTTTTGTCGTACTCCCCTCCTTCTCCCAACTTATCCTTCAGTTCTTGAGAAAAACAGGGGAGAAGGTGTTCTTGGCTTTGCTGGATTGTCTACCAGTTGATTCTCTGCTTTGCAATCAGATGTGGAGATTTCCGAGGGAACTTTATTCCTTGAATGTGGTTAAATGAGGAGGCAAGGGAAGTATCTGGGGAGTCCCAGCTCCCTGGGTTTTCTTGCTGGGCAAAGTTTGCTTCAAAGCTCTTGGCTTTGGATTCTTCTCCACCCCTGGTAAACTGAGGAGGGACTTCCGTATTTCCCCTGTTTTCCTTTGGTTTCCCAGAGTCAGTCCCTCGATGGGAAGTTGCTGTTCTGTACCAGCCAACTGGGAAGGCAGGTGCAGTGATGGGGATAGGTGATGGAGAACAATAAGGTGTTTCAAGAATAGATATATTTTTAAAGCCAGATAATCCTAAATTTTCAAAGGTTAGACATCATTTCTTGGAGAAACTTTACTTAAATGCTCAAAACTTCTACCTGTGCAGTTTTGAATTAGCTGTCATCTGCATAAAGTAGTGACAAGTTTGTGAACTTTTTAATGAGAACAAAACTGAAGCAAAAAGGAGGAAGTGCTCTGGCATTTTGAAAATATTAATGCTAGCTTGTGGAAATAGATGTACTACACTGTAGTTATTAACAACTTATAAAATCTTAAATCAATACAAATTAATTATGATTTGTAATTGCATTATGCATGATCAATTTGAAACACTACATTAAAGATAATTAGAGTGGGGCGCCATCATTCGTCACTCCTCTAATAGCTTAATGAAAAGGAATGTCATATTATCACCTTTGGGTTAAACCTGTAAATTAGGATAAATGCTTGTTTTCCAATAAAAATATGGTAAAATAATTGTACATTTAATGGACATTTTTATGACTCAATTGTGAATGTATAATGGATTTTGGGGGAGAATTGTATTATTATTTTTTTCCATGGATCTAGTTAAGTATTTATTAGGGTTGATTGAGCTGTCAGTGTTTTTTTCAGGATCAGACCTCGAGGATTTGAATGAAGACTAACTTTTATGTAAAAATATCATGCTGTCCTCGAAGCTGGTGCCAAGAGGTCACTGCAGATGGAGGTCCTAACTTAGCATAATGGGTTTAACATTTCCATGACATCATCAGGGAATCTGAAAGGAGTCCAAGGATAATCAGAGTGGTCATTCAGAAGAACAGTTAATATTTTATGAGGATATATAGAAGACAGGAAAGATGGTCAGAAAGGTGATTCTAAGCTCCTTAGAGTTCTGTGAAAGAGGCTTCTCAGTTACTCAGTTTAAAAAGCTGCTGCATATTCTCGTATTAGTGAGACATATTACAGAAGCTCAGAATAGGACCCAGATTAGGTATTAGTTTGTATATGATTATTTTTGTTTCCTGGACTATTCATATTTTGTCAAGCCACCTGTGTTTATCCTTTACATGTTTACAAATAGTAGTACACATTCATTATTCCTGGGACTGTTTTTGTTTGTTGATTTCCCAATATTGTCTAGTACTGTAAGACAGGTTCTTTTCTTTTAAGATAATAATTGAAATTACCAGGATATCAGACGTGCTTGCAAATTATATGAATTCAGTAAGCTCTATTAATTGTTTTATTCTCTTTCATTAAGTAATATTTGAATCGCCACACTACCTCAGGTGTTTTGATTCACTTTGATCCGCCAACAAATTTCTACTTCCAACCTAGGCAGGCATTGAAATATACAGGTATCCCCGCCGCTATTTTAAAAGTTTAGTTGTGCCACTTGGCTTTTACCGAAGTCCTACATTGGTACCTGTTTTCTCTAACCAAAAGAAATCTGAAGAGGATTTTCAATTTTACAAAAGAAGGCAAAAGGTGAAAATAGTCTTCAACATTTGTTTGGCAGCAAGCCTGTTTAGAGGCAGTGTGCACCCCAAGCAGTGAGAGTGGCCCTGCCAAGCTGCTGTCCCAGGAACCACACTCAGCATCTCAGCATCAAGCCACCATAGTTTTGAGGCTTTGCATGGCGTCTCTGAGCATCTGTGCTTTATCTCAGTTTCTTTATTTTGTGCATCTTTTAGCAAGATGTGTCTTAAGGTATCAAAAAAGCCTAAAAGAGGTTATTATTTGGGTCTGGGAAGTTTCAAATATTTTCTGTACAAATTAATGCTTTAGGCCATTTAACTTACCAAAAAAAAATTATTTGCTTTACATCATGCCAAATTAAAAAAGATCTCATACAAAAGCTTTACTTTTGGATATTGAGGGAACGTGTGTGTATGTGTGTGTGTGTGTGTGTGTGTGTGTGTGTGTAAAGAAAGAGAGGTAGAGAGAAAAAAATATTTATATATAAAGAGAGAGAGGAAAAACAATTTAAAAAATCCACAAAACCACTTGATTCAGAGTGTTAAACATCTTCTCTAATGATCATTTTTGTTTCCAACAAGATTTTACGTGAATAGAAATAAATTGTTATAGGAAAAGCAGACACGTTTTTTCAGAATATGTTCAAGTATACTGGCTCAGGTTTATTGGTCTTTGTTTTTATCTCACTTTGTATTAATTGCACTTAATGTCTGACATTAACCATTCAAATGGGTATTTTAGGCTCATTTCAGAAATACCAACTGGACTGAACACTGTCTTCTTAAATCTATTTGTTATTATAAAAAAATCCTTTGGACACTTCTGAAAATAAAGTAACTTTTATCATTCTCTGCAGAGGACTACCAAAAGTAGTCCTCTATTTAATGCAAAATGCATTAAATTTCAGGAATGACAGATTGAAAATTTTAAACTCTAAAATCTAATCTCTCTTCCAGTCTTGACCCTTCAACACTTACACAACCTAGGAAGCCCAAATGTTTTCATACCATCAAGCCTTCCATGACCTTCCAGCCAGGAAAAAATCTACTTGTGAATTCTAAGGCATATTTTTCTTCTCTTTAGTTACTTACCTCACATTGCCTTCTATTGTAAAAGCACGTGCTCCTGCCTTTCTACCAATGTAAAGGCTTCTCAAGAGAAGAGAGTTTATCTTTTCTATCTTTATATTTCCCAGAATGTCTAACACAGTATTAAATATAGTATGTAATAAAATCTCAGGAATACATGAATCAATGAATGCACAGGGTTTTTTCTTTTGCCTCCTATTATCATAATGAACACATATGTAAATAATGCAGTTTTTTGCTCTCTTTCATATAGTTCCATTTTTACCTTGGTGATTTTACATATAGCTGGACGAATGGAAACAATGGCTTTTTAACCTGGGGTTATTTTTGTCTTTATATTTTATCTTACAATGATATTGTATCAACTAGAATTCAGTTCCACAAAACCTTATTCTAGTTTTATTTTAAAGCAACTTAAAAGAAGTGAATATTTTAGTGTTGTAATTGTCTTTCTGTACTTTGTGGAAACAAAATTTATGCCTCAAATTATTGCCATGGTTAGAGATTATTTTCTTGACCAAAAGCCCTGACTCCTTTGTTTAAGCCCCCAACATACTCCATTGTTTCTCCCATCATACGCAGATCTTGCCTTAAAAATTTGGCATTATATGGTCACCAGATATTAACTTTGAGGATGTCTCTGTGTATGATTTACCTCTTCTTTCCCCTTTGCACAGTCACTGAATACTGCAATGCAGTGATTTGTGCAAGTGGACCACTCAAAAGTCAAATAAATCATTCCTTTATAAGTTGCAATATTTAAAGGACCAATTAACAAGTTTTGCTTCTTGGTAATGGGGCTCTGCAAAATTTACTTTCTGACATATTTCATAACACTTCAGAGTAGGTACAGTATTACAAATAACTCAACTACCACACCTCTGTTGGTGCAGGCTCTGCTCTAAGTCTCTGAGAATGCTTTTGATTACAACTGAGTACATTTTAATGATTGATACTGTGATTTGATCAGTGCATCTAATATTAGTGTTTCTTTAGAGGCTCTGATGCCTATTGGTTTCCAATAAGGGAAGAATTATTAATGATGTTGACAAAGTGAAGGGTGCAAAACATGGGTCTTAGTAAAGAAACAGTGAGGTTGACCATTTCTATTTTTAAATATAATGTTCATCTTGCATTTTATTTATTTATTTATTTATTTTTAGCTTTTTTTTTTGAAGAACATTATGTTTACTAGGCTCCCCCCTTCACCAAGTCCCCCCTACAAACCCCATTACAGTCACTGCCTATCAACGTAGTAACATGCTCTAGAATCACTACTTGTCTTCTCTGTGTTGTACAGCCCTCCCCATACCCCCCCCCAACATTATACATGCTAATCATAATGTCCCTTTCTTTTTCCCCACCCTTACCATCTTGCATTTTAAAACACCAAAGAAATTTTATGTAACAACTATTTTCACTCTAGTCTCTACACTGAGGGAATGTCTCTTATGCTCAAGTTTTTCTTTGTCTGCAAGAGACAAGAACACATACTATTTCTAGGTCCAGTCCTTTTCACATTAAACAAACCTCCAAAGAGAAAATGTACTGTTTCTGAGCCTGCACATTACATCTCATGAACTGAAGCCACAGCAATCAAATATTTTGTTAAATACAATACATATTTTCCTCATGTTTTGAGCTGTTTGCCAAACAAAGAAAAGGCGAAAATTCCACATTTATGCATTTCTACATTAAATGTAGAAACATTAAAAAAATTAGATTAGGAAATAGATGAATATAATGATCTTACTCTCAATCATATGCTGCCAGCTAAGTGTTTGAGACTGAAAAATTGCACTAATGAAGCTATTTGAAGGCTTTTGTGGACAACTGCTTCCTCTTTGAAGATTAAATGAATGATGTTGATGTGATTAATCTTAGTACAGGGAGTGATGCAGCAGCTAGAAAATACCTTGGTGATTTTCATAATTAAACTGAATCAACATTTCAAAGAAATGCCAGTGTTATCACTTGTATATTAGAATTACATTCATTAGACAGAAGAAACAAATAATTTGAGCAAACAAGATTTTCCTTTTGGTGTTCTGAGACTTCTGTCATGTCTCAGAGTATCTTACTATAAATCATCATTACTATTTAATTTTGTCCTTGCCTTTTGAGCTGTTTCTGTATCTCTGTGTACATGTGTAGTGCTGTTAATGATTCAAGGCATCTTGCTTCTCCTTTACTTATTTTCAAACCTTTGAATTTGATGTTTTCTTAAGCCCACTTCCAAGCTGGCTATCTGCTCACTGTTAACTTAGATAATATTTAAGAAATGTGACTTCTAATAAAACAAGACTTCTTGGAATTGCTTTAGTTACCTTGCAAAGAATTGAGGAAATCATAGCTTTGCTATGTCCTCACATCTTGATGTGTTTAGATCTCACAGTACAGTGTTATCTTGATCCATTTATTACTCATAATTTCTAAAAGAAGTCTCCTTTTTTTTTCATAAAAGGTAATTCCCAAAAGAATCACACTTTTTAGTGCTTTGTGGATAATTTAAATAAGAAAATCATCAGCACCATTTCCAATCAATTAAACAGTGGGAAATTGCCTTGCTAGATCAACTAAAAACAGTCCTATGGACTTCTTAGTGCAGTACAAGTTAGGTTCAAGGGTTAAGGATTACTCCATCAATAGAAACACAGTATGTTACTTGTTCTATCACCACTTTAAATTATTGTAAAGGTTTCTGGGTGACTTTTGGTAACCCTGGTATTTGCAATGCTCTTCCAGTTGTTGCACGATCTTTCCTTTCCTGGTTGTTTAACAGAAATAAAAAATGCTTTCTTTAACGTATTGAATAAAGGACTGGTCTTTCTCTTCAGGGACCCCAATTTGAGTTCAACCTACAATCTTAAGTGAAATGAATTTGGTATTTGTCACCGAGTCACTGGTGACTGAAAATACTCAGCCCCAAACTTGTTTTTCCTTTGATTTTGTAATGCAGAAAATGCTGGAATGATCAGGTGCCCCAAAGCTCTGGAACAAAGCTTCTAAAATAAACAGCGTGCCAAAATTGATCTAAGATGCTAGTCCATATTTCCTGCTAGGAGGATGCCACTAAAACACGACCTGATCTTCGGTAATCTGTTGGCATTCTTTATATAGTTGTCATCATATGCCTGAGATGCTTGATAGTCACCCCATACCTGGAAGTTGCCAGTTAACCATGACAGCAGAGGACAAATGAGACAGACTTACCACATTTGGGACTATGGAATGTTCAGCTGAAACAGGCTTTTCAGCACTCTCAGGCTACCCAAATCAAATCTGAGTAATTACTGAACCAAAAGCACAGTTTTCCTCCCAGGCTTGTCAGAGTAACCACGGCAGTCATGGGAAGCAGGGGAAGGGCAAGAATAAGTGGAGACTGGGGAGCAAAGAGACCTATCAAGGGAGGAGAGCATGGATATTCTTTTGCCTCTCTTTTCAGGATATTTGCCATGAGGCAGACAGGGAAACCAAGAGCACGGCTGGAGGAGGAAGGAAAGGAGCTGGGGCATCTCAGGAGGGATCGAGTTTGCTTGGGGAGCAGACAGTCTGGGGTAGGAACAGCATGAAGGAACCAAGCAGGGGAAAGGAAGCAAGAGGCTTTGGATACACGTGCAGGGGGAAAGTGTTCATAGTGGCAGGTGTGGGAAGCAGTGGGGAGTGAGCAAGGACAGAGAAAGGAAAGTTAAAATGACAGAAACTGTGCAGAAAACAGAACTGCCTCGTGATCACTGGAATGTTACGTATCCTTGAGATACTCTCTTCTGGAGAACTCCAAAATATCCTTTGCTACACTTGTCTGCTGTCCAGTTCCAGAAAGCTGAGGGTGGAAACAGATAATTGCTTAATAAATCATTCTTATCAAGCACACTTTCTCGTTTCTGGGGCATCATAAGCTGTTGGAAGATCAAGAAGTTATGAAATTGTTCCCTATTCTCCTTACAGTATCCTGGCCATTTCCTGAGCTAGCCTATTTCACCTTCTGTAACTTTTCTGGCGGCACACTTAGACACCCCTGCCTCCTTCAGCTTCATTCTTTTTTCGCCAGCTCATCCACAGCGTCACCTTTCCCTCAGAGATGCCTTGATGTGTTCCCATTCCTCCTCTTTCATTTCCCTTTCTGCTTTTTGCTGGTAGGACACACTTTCTCTTTGCCTTTCAACTGATTTTCACTTAGGAATGATCTTAGAAAGAGAAGGTAGCACTGAGAAAATGTCCCTCAGTCTGCTTTTCCTCCAGCCAGGTCTCCTGGCTGTAATCACATTTCAGCTTAAATACAAGTCTGATATAGCTCTAGTGGACAGAGATCACAGAGTCCAAATCAAAATAGACTGTCGGTCAAAATGGAAAATTCTGGCTCTCTGAATGCCATTCTCCCATGCTACCTCAAAATAAACATCCATTAATCTTTACCTCTCAGTCAGTGTTTTCCCCTGTTCAATTTTGCCAGGTGTATAGATCTCTAAATGAGATCTATACACCTGGAAAGAAGCTTTGTGTATGTTGGAATGTAACAAAGTACATTTTGAGATAATGTCTTTTAACCTAATTACAACTCCACCCTCTTGGGAATTCAATTTTCACTAGTACTGTTCTGGATTTCCATAATCTTGCCCACACTTATCATCTCAGCTAATTTCTCCTTGTGCCCATCCCCTCTGGTCAGACTGTCTTCTTTACTCTCCCATGGATGCTCCATTCTCTCCATTCATTTCCTTAACAGAGTTTCCCCTTGCCTGGTCATGGTCTCTTAATTTGACAAATTCAAGTCCATTTCACTTTCTTCAAAAACCTTTCCAGCCTTTATCTATCTTCTGTAAGTTCATTTAACATTTTACTGTTTTGAGGGTCAGTAGAACATGTTGGATAAGTGCATAGACTGGGGAATCAGAATGCCTGAGTTTGAATCCTGAACCTGCAATTTATTAAGTGTCTATAACCTTAGGCAAGTTATATAAATTCTGTGCTTCACTTTTCCTATTAGTAAAGAGAAGATAGCACTGTATCTTACTTCATTGGATAGTGGGATAATTTAATGAATTATTATAATCAAAACAGTACAGCCTATTTAGAATCAGTACTATGTGTTTGTCATAATTTGTGTTTTGTATTTTTCTTCAGTTATATGTTAAACAATAGAAAGCAGAGGTCATTATTCTCTTCAGCTCTCTCTAACAGTGCCAGGAGAGAAGTGAGAAAAAAGAGGTATTTGGCCACTTGCTTATGAATTGCATCAATTAAATTAAAACATCTCTTCTATCGTGCTGAGTGGCAAGAAAGATTCACCGTAAGCGTCAGTCCAAGGGCTGGTTAGACTAAGAAGAATGTTATTGAATCTGAGCATCCTTAAGCCCTAAACAGAAGTCATCATGAAGTGGGCCTCTGCACAACTCACTGTTCAGAGACTGTGAACTTTTGTCCATGGCCCACACTGCTGCCACCAGAAGGGTGATTAATGCAGCACTCACTTATCTCTGATTTTGGTTTGGGCTTTCTTCTTACTATCAAAGAAAAGAAAATAATTTGTGAGCTAGGTCAGCAGAATGTGTAAATTAGGATCACAAAAGGGGCTTGCAATAAAAGTGGAAACAACTTGGGTGTTTGATACTAGTCACTTCTTTCTTTTTTCTCTGATTTCTCCTCAAATGTTCAGGGATTCTGTGGCCCCTAACTTTATATTTGAATTACAAAAATGTCATAGTGTAAACTAGTTTGCTATGATGGGATGTATTCTTAGTTTCCACTCTTTTCCAAAATTTCAAATGAAAACTAAGTTATTATACTCATTGTAACAAAGATGTGTAAGCATTTCTTCCTGAGAATTATTTGAAAATTTTCATTTTTATATTTTAGTGATACATTAAATGATTCCTCATCTTCCTGGATTCCATGGCTCCAAACACAGGAGTAGGAATGTCATGTGCATGTATAACCATATTTTTATTATTCTCATGATGGGTCACTTTGACTACAGTAGTAACAGTTTGATATTCTGATGCTACACTTTGGTGCTTTTTAGAAACAGGAAGAAATAACCAAGGCTGAGATCAGTATATGGGTCCCCTTTTTGTAGGAGGTCTAATCTTGTGGAGTTAGCATCTAACCAATAGCAAACCATCCTTCAGAGGAACACACTCAAAAATGGGGAGGAGAATGATAAAGTACCAGTTGATCAAGTATGAGTTGTCTATTACTGAGAAGTTGTGTGGGTCTTCTCCTATGTGGGGACAACTTATGCCATTTTCTCAGTGCTCTTCATGATGGAGGTGGAGGAGACTGGGGAGATGGGGTGACGTAGACTCTAGAAATGCAATAATCTTGTAGCCCTTGAAGGATTTTAAAAGCCAAGCAAATTCTGCAGAGGTGATCTGTCCTGGAGTGAGTGGTTTGTATATCTGAGGCAGGGGTTAGGAGAGCAAATAGTGGGGACAAGGGAGTGAAAATCTGGGGTAAAGGAGAAAGAGAAGAAGTTTGGTAACATAGCTATGAGCATAATTGTTTAAATAATTCTGTTATCTGAAGACAGCTATTATAAGTTTCCTTCTATACAGGAGTAGCAAAATTGCATCTAGGATACAGGCTGTATTTACTCAGGGCTCTACTCCTGTGTTTTTTATTCTCATTGAAGAATCAAGCATAATTTTGATTTTATAGACATATATATATATAAAGGAGCGAAGATTATATGTGTAGAATGGATAATAAACATAAACACAAATAAAAATAAATATATGCATGTATTATATAAATAAAAGAGAAAGTTACATGTAAAAATAAAAATATATATGTAAAATGGAAAAAAGAAATTCCAACTACTCCAATGTGAGTCATGCTTTTTCTTGACACATTAATTTTTACATCTTTATATGGATATTATATTTATATGTAAATGAAAAAGATTTTTCTAAGAAAGTTTAATTAACTGAATAACTGATATAAAACAAGCCTCATTTAAGAAAATCACACTGCTCTTTGGTACATTCAATCCTGTTTCAAAAATCATCTGTTTTCCGTGGATCATGTCATAGAACCCTCAAATACTACATAATTTTCAGTATAATTCCATTTAGATTTAGAGTTTTAGTGTTACTTTAACTTCAGTTCAGAGTTAATCTCATTTCTCTTTTAGAAAGCAAGCATATATCAAGACAATTTTCTATTGAAACAGCTTCTAGAGGTCACACAACAAATTCTGTTTCTGCTCTTTCTTTCCTCATTCAACCTTATTCCTTGACCTAAATACACTCTTGTTGGACTCGGAGATTCAGAACATCTGTCTACAACCTTTTGCACATTCCCTCTGGAGGCCCATTTTTGCTCTTTATTGTATATTGCTAACCACAGTAGAAGCCGTGAACACATCTAGTTTCCTTACAGGTCCCAGAGTGCCTGATTGTTAGTGACAGCAATTTATGCTCTAATGACCACTCACTGCTATACTACATTTAGATTTTATGGTATTGACTCATGGATCCAGTGATGTTTATATAATTCAGTTGGGTGAGCAAGTATCTTTGTTTTATAATCTTTTCTTCAGAAATGTTTTCCTCTATGTTTTTCAGAGTTCCAGATCCCTGAAAAGTCATAATGTTTGTTATGCCTGCTTATTCATATGAATTAGACCAGCTATGTCACAAGCTTAGGCAGATGTGGTGTCAAACACCAGAAACACATCTTGTATGGCATTTTCTATTGCCATGGAAGTGTTGGCTACATAGCAATACCACTGGAGTAGCACTCTTTGTTTGCTCTGTAATCTTCACCTAGTCATACTAAAATGTGATAGATGCTAATTGAATTTGCTTTTATGTGTGTGAACTAGCAGCATACCATATTATTATAATTCTCCTTAAATTACTTTAAAGAGCCAACTCTGATTTAGGATTTGTGTATCTTGCCTCACTGACTGTTACTTGTCTGCAGACTCTCCCAATATCTGAGTTCAGGCAGGGAAACAAGCTTTAGAGAGTGGAAATTCTGATGTGAATTGTTGGAACAGGCATGATTTGATTTGGTGCCTAGAGATAAAGCTTAAAGTCTTCTACGGAAAGAAGCTTGTCAAATAGGAGTGACTTAATTGATGCCAAGCTGATGACAAGCCCACTAGAGAATGAGAATTCCAAAGAGCAAAAGCATATCCGATGTGGGTCCTTTAAGGTAGGCTCAAAGATTTAGGGTAAAGCAGAGTGTTTGGAATGAAAAAGAGTTGGGGAACTGCACGTGCAATAATTAAATGCCTTAAAGCAAGGACAAGGGCAGGGAAAAGCTGAAGGGGTTAATGCTGGCAGAGTTTCAGAGCAAAAGGACTTTTGTGATTACAGTAAATCAAGGGGTAAAGAGGTTAAAGAGAAAGAATGACCTACATAAGTAGGTTTGTGAAGTTAATGACATTCTAAACCTGGTTTCTTGAGCTTAGAGAAGTGCAGTAATCCCTCGTGAATAGGAAAATGGATAGATACTCAGGCAAAATAGATTCTTTATTCCATTATCTTTGTTTACCTTTGTGGCATAGGACAGGCAACCTAATTCTTTTATGTGTTAGTCTGTATAACTGTGAACTCAATCTCCATCTATTTATTTAGTGAGTCTAAGGTCCAGGGAGATATTGACACATCAGTACTTTGAAGCTCTTTGGAATGGCACATTTAAGTGAATATCCATTTAGTAATCATTCCTTGTTTCAATAAAACAAAACAAAACCCAAATAACTAAAAAATTAAAAACAATTTTCAAGGATCTGGAAATAATCAATAAAGTTAAAACTAAAAACCTCTTGAAGGCAGAGGCTGTTCCTCTCTGTGCAGTCAGCACTGAGTCCAGTGCCTGACACATCTTAGGCATTCTGTACTGTTTAGTAGGAGTTTGATAAGAAATGATTTTGAAAATGGCCAAATTAGGTTCTTTTGGGGAAAAAATTGAATTCATCAAAGATATTTCATGAGTGGATTTAGACTAAACATTGTTATTTTGGTTTCATCTCATCAGAAATAAACTCGTCTCTGTCTTTCTTTTGCATTTTCTAGAGTGATCTAAGTCTGATTTGTAATGCTTTTTAAGCCCCTTAAGACTGTGGCTGAACCTAGTGCCTTGCTTCTAATGAATAGAAGTGCTGAGATTTCTGAGATTACGTTATAGAAAGACTGACCTCCCTTGTTGTCTCTCTCGTGCCCTCTGGGATCACTTGCTCTAGGGGGAGCACCCTGTCATGCTGTGAGCAGCCCTATGGAGATACCCATAGGCTGGGCGAGGAGCTGAGGCCCTGAGTCCAAGACCTATGAGGATCCCCAGGTGGGCTTCAACAATGTAAGTGAACTTAAGACCTGCAGCCCTAGCTGGGTCCTGGGTGACCATTATTCCAGTTGACAGTTTGATTTTAACCTCATGGAAGCCTTGAGTCTGAGGGACCCAGCTAAGCCATACCTAGCTGTCTGACCCACAGAAACTAGGAAATTATAAATGTTTGTTATATTAAGAAACTAAGTACTGGGGTGATTTGATATGTCTCAGTAGATAATGGATACATTATTAAATAACAATAAAAAACCCTTGGGTAAAATATTTGAAAAATAGAGTTGCTTTTTCCTAAAATTTTTATTGTTGTTGCAAGGGCCCTAAAGACAGAGAAGAAGAAAAAGGAGAGGGTGGGGAAAAGAGAGGAGGGAAGAGGGAGAGAGATTGATTCTGTCTTTCTTTCTATTCCACCAAGGGCTCACCTTTGTATCTTCCCTGTCTCCTAAGGTAACAGTTTGGGGGAGCTGAATTAAGTGCATATTTGCTTCCAAACATGCCTTCAAATATATGTGAAGGCTGGTTATATAGAGTAATATAAAAATTAATCTACAGCTTCTCTGTGCATACAAAAAAAGAATGTAGGCTTGTAAAACAAAAATTGTAGTATTCCAGATCAATAATAGATGGCACATGAATATTTTCAAAAGTATTTGGAAAAGTGTGAAAAAATATTTTTAGGAGGAAAATGAAACAAGGACTAAATTTACATTGTTATGAAGTTTATGGTATATATTTCATTTGACATGTCATTTTATTATTTTATATTACTTTGTTTATAGTAATAATTACAAATATTTGATGACATATATTAACTTGTTTAATTACTGTTTTAGAAACCCATATTGCATCTCACCTGCCTATATACCCACTTATTACTATATTTTGTCATGTATCTGAACATAGTTAATAGCAGTATTCTGCAGGTTTTGGTGATATCAGGGAGTTAAAATCTTCAAAATGATACTCTATTTGTGAGTGTATAACTGTCTGAGAGCATACTGAATTTTATTGACTCTGAAACTTCTGCAACTTTTTGAGATGGAGAGAAATATTTTGTTTTCTTCTTTTCTTTTGCCACCTATGGTAATTTTCTGGATCCATTATTTTTATAGCATACCATTTAGATATGAATGTTTTAGAGGTTAATTGCAATGATCATAAATGTAGTATCTGTGAAAAGTGCATTGAAGCCAGTTATATCTTTTTAATCAAAGACAGAATCTAAAGAAAATACTTTTTCCTAGTTATCTTCCTCATGGTTAGCCACATATATTTATTATTACCTACAGGCACTGTACTAATACCTATATACCTTTTTTATTCATTCAATGAAGTGTTTCCAAATTTACTTATTCCTTGAAGGTTTAATAGAAAGTATCATCATCATCTTTTAAGCTTGTAGACTGCTTTATAGTTCACAAAATATTTTCACATACATCATGCTGTTGGTGCCCCCAATGACCCAGGACTTAAGAAGGACATTTATTATTATTCTCACTTCATAAAGGAGGAAATTCAAGCCCAAAGAATTTAAGTGACTCCTCAAGTGACAGGTTGAGGAAGTGGTAAGCTTGGGTCCCAAATCTATCTACTAACTCATAGCCCAGAGCTTATTCCTTAGGGTGTTTTGATTTTATAAATTCCTGACAGGTACAATCACACTATATTATGATTAATAATAGATGTTGAAATGTTGAATGACTCAGATGAGTGCATTAATTCTTGAATGGCTCAGATTAAGTGTGAAATAAAATACAACCTTTTAAACCAAGAATTTGTGTTTTACTCCACCTACAACTACTAATGGAACCTGGAAAAATATATGTTAAATCCCACTAAGGGTGTATTCCTGACACTTATTTCCACTTGGGTTTATGACCAATTTACTCAACAACTGGTAAGGGAAATACCTCTGGTTTCATCTCAAAGAGTATTTAGTATTAGAAGAATTGGCATGTTTATTATCCTAAACTGGGGATTTCCAGTTAAAATCCAATCCAGGGCTTAACTGATTGCTGCATCTATAGTAAGGAGTCATTTTTACAGAGACATGCTTGACACTAAATGCTTTGAGAGATCTGAAGGCTAGGCAGTCTAGCTCCCAGTGGACATGTGGATGTTTGTGCTGTCCCATTCTCCCCACCACCTGGCCCTTGTAAGGGGTTGGTTGGATCTGTTACATGATTGTGTAGCTTTGAGACTGTGGCTTACTCCTCTAAGCAAATACCACTGGCCTATAGGTGATTGGTCTTCTTGCTACAGGATTCCTACTGACTGAACTGTTAAGATTTTCATTCTTATGTGCACATTTAAGGTGTTCAGAAAATATTTAAACTAAATTAATAAGTACAGATTTTCTTAATTGGAAACTTTCACAAGCCCAGAGAAAATGTGGCTCATCTGTAGTAAGTGTTCACACATTCCTGGGGCTGAGCCTGTTACTTTCTTTATCAGAATTTCCTTGGAGTTGAAATGTCTATTAAGCATGAGCTTACATACCTTCACATTTGGGGTCCCTGTGTCCTGATCAGTGGTAGAACAGTGCCTGCAGTGTGATGACAGGAGCACAAACAGACTCCCAGTGGGTCTCTGGAGGAGACATGTTTCGTGTGGGTGGTGAATTCTGGGCTCTGAAGCACCTGGGTCAGCCAATCGTTTTGATCATTTACCCAGGGAGGGAGTGACTGAGTGGGAAGCACCAAGGTTAATTTGTTGATTAAAATTATAATTCAGCATTTACATTTTCAAAGTACTTTATGATTGCTAATGAGCTGCTCCTCAAAGTGGGCCTGGGAGGAAGGTCAGCATGGTGGTCCCCTTAGTGCAATTGAGGAAATGTAGATAGGAGATGTTACATTCCTTCCTCAAGGTCACACAGCAAGTTCACCGAGGAGGAGTCGTGATTGAACTTTAGAAACTGGCTGTCTAGGGATGGGCTCAGGGTCTTGGGGGGCTTCCCCAAGGGGAGTTCACTCATCCTGGGGCTCTGTTGTCTTAATGGGGTTGATGTATGTCTAAGATCTAATGAAATAATCACAAACATCCCTCTCCTGAAGGACGTCAGAGTGGCGCTGAGGGCTGGGAGACTAATTCTGGCAGTGCACTGGTCTGGTCTGTCCTGGGCTGTGCTTGTATATATTCTGCTCATGAAGATAATTTCTATGGTCCCAGCATCTTTGCTCTCACTTTCCAACACATTTTTCAGGAAACCTTTTCCTCTAAGACTACTCTTTGGGGTCAGTTCATGTTCAAATTACATCTCATTTTAGATTATTTTGATTTATTTTTTAATTAAAATAAACAAAACACCATGAACTTCTTTGCCTGTTACAAAGAAATGAAGCAACTCTTTATTCTTAATCAGTGCTTATGGGAGATGCACACCTTCAAACACTCTTTGAGTCATGGTGCTGAAGATAGTTCTTCCTCCGAGCTCCCTAAGCCATTGGGCAGACTGTATAAGGTCAAATATTGGCCCTGCAAAGGAATGGGGATCAGATCTGAGTCTCCATGTCTGTATCTGCCACTTATGACCCATGCTAAGCAACTTACCTTTTTTGTGCTTCAGTTCCTTCACTTATAAAAGAGGGGTGATATTATTTACATTAGTGAGGTCTTAATGACTAAAAGGTAAAATATTAAACATTACCATTGAATTAGCAGAGAAGGGAAAACAAAAGAAAGCAAAGGAAAATTCTTTCGAGAAAAATGTCAATAGGCCATAATGTCGTAATTGATTCATGTATGATCAGTGGACGCAAAAGCATTGAGTGAAAAGTTGTTGAGGATGAGGATATTCATGGTTCTAACTAAAATGGGGGTAGTGTAAATTCACAACATAGAGTTCAGGTGGTCACACCTTCACTAAACAGTAAAGCTTAGCATGACTTCAGAGGGACACCCGCCTTGTACCCCAAACCACCTATGAACTATTCTGGCCCAAATTGTTGACTCGAAGTCTAATTGAGTTTCTAACCTAACTTTCAGTTTAAAGAAATACAAGAATTAGAGATACAAGTTAAAATGCACCATGAAAAAATAAGCAGTTATATCCAGCATGTGGGATATTCTGTACAAGACAATTGGACCCAAATGCTTAATAAAGTTTAATATCATGAAAACAAAAAAAAAAAGGCAGGGAGGGGACTGCTCTTGATTAAAAGATTATATAAAAGGAGCTATACCAATTCCATAAAATGTATAAAATAGCAACAAAAATATCAATGGCAAATGAACTGTAAGATGACCTCTTTTTTTCCTTTGGTTAAAGACAATTAGGAAAATGTATCAGTTGGATCTAGGTGGTAATTATATAATCATTTGTATTCCATAAAAATTCAATAATAATTTAAAATTTTTCTTAGGAATAAAATTATATTGTATATATAAATTACATTGAGAATGTCCTTAGGCATATATATATATATATATCATACACATAGAAAGATAAAGCAAATATGGGAAAATACTACTTATATCCAAATGGAAGGGGTTTGAATATTTACTGTGGTTTCTTTTTTAGCAAGCTATTGTGTTTGGAATTTTTCATGAGTAAGAAACTTAAAATAGGAAATGTGAAATATGTAATATGTAAGATACTCAAGTTACAAATCTATGAAAAATATAAGGTATATTAAATGCACCAACTATATCTAATGTATCTATAATGACATAAGAAATTATTGACTAATTTGGAAGACAGGAAAAACTTATCACAAAAGGAAATAAGAGTATCACAAAAGGCAGTTCAAAGACTGTTAAGCACCTAGGAAATATATAAGAATATTTCTTGTTTTCTTCCTGAGTGAAAACTTTATTACATTTACAAATTTGTCTGCCATCCTCCTGGGCTGAAGACAAATCTAAACAATGATATTTTGGGGCAAACTCAGGAGCTTATTAACAGTATATTACATTGGTGAAGTATTCCTTATTTTCTTTTTTTTTTTGCCATTTATTTATTTTTTATTTTGATATCAATAATGTACAATTACTTGAACAACATTATGGTTACTAGACTCCTCCCATTAAGTCCCCCCACATACCCCATTACAGTCACTGTCCATCCGTGTAGTAAGATGCTATAGAATCATTACTTGTCTTCTCTGTATATGCTGCCTTTCCCGTGTCTCCCCACCTACATTATGTGTGTGAATCGTAATGCCCCATTTTCCCCTTTATCCCTCCCATCCCACTATCCCTCCCATCCCACCCACCCTCCCCAGTCCCTTTCCCTTTGGTAACTGTTAGTCCATTCTTGGGTTCTGTGAGTCTGCTGCTGTTTTGTTCCTTCAGTTTTTGCTTTGTCCTTATACTCCACAGATGAGTGAAATCACTTGATTCTTGTCTTTCTCGGCCTGGCTTATTTCACTGAGCATAATACCCTCTAGCTCCATCCATGCTGTTGCAAATGGTAGGATTTGTTTCCTTCTTAGGGCTGAATAATATTTCATTATGTATATGTACCACATCTTCTTTATCCATTCATCTACTGATGGACACTTAGGTTGCTTCCATTTCTTGGCTATTGTAAATAGTGCTGTGATAAACATAGGGGTGCATCTGTATTTTTCAAACTGAGCTGCTGCACTCTTAGGGTAAATTCCTAAGAGTGAAACTCCTGGGTCAAATGGTATTTCTATTTTGAGTTTTTTGATGAACCTCCATACTGCTTTCCACAATGGTTGAACTAGTTTACATTCCCACCAGCAGTGTAGGAGAGTTCCCCTTTCTCCGCAACCTTGCCAACATTTGTTGTTGTTTATCTTTTGGATGGTAGCCATCCTAACTGGTGTGAGGTGAAATCTCATTGTGGTTTTAATTTGCATTTCCCTGATGATTAGTCATGTGGAACATCTTTTCATGTGCCTGTTGGCCATCTGAATTTCATCTTTGGAGAAGTGTCTGTTCAGCTCCTCTGCCCATTTTTTAATTGGATTATTTGCTTTTTTGTTGTTGAGGTGTGTGAGCTCTTTATATATTTTGGATGTCAACCCTTTATCAGATCTGTCATTTATGAATATATTATCCCATACTGTAGGATATCTTTTTGTTCTACTGATGGTATCCTTTGCTGTACAGAAGCATTTTAGTTTGATATAGTCCCACCTGTTCATTTTTGCTTTTTGTTTCCCTTGCCTGGGGAGATATGTTCATAAAGAAGCTGCTCATGTTTATGTCCAAGAGATTTTTGCCTATATTTTTTTCTAAGAGTTTTATGGTTTCATGACTTATATTCAGGTCTTTGATCCATTTTGAGTTTACTTTTGTGTACAGGATTAGACAGTAATCCAGTTTCATTCTCCTACATGTAGCTGTCCAGTTTTGCCAACACCAGCTATTGAAGAGGCTGTCATTTCCCCATTGTATATCCATGGCTCCATTATCGTATATTAATATTGACCATATATGCTTTAGTTTATATGTGGACTCTCTATTCTGTTCCACTCATCTATAGGTCTGTTCTTGTGCCAGAACTGTCTTGATTACTGTGGCTTTGTAGTAGAGCTTGAAGTTGGGGATCATAATTCCGCCTGCTTTACTCTTCCTTCTCAGGATTGCTTTGGCTATTCAGGGTCATTTGTCATTCCATATGAATTTTAGAACTATTTGCTCTAGTTCATTGAAGAATGCTGTAGGTATTTTGATAGGGATTGCATTGAATCTGCAGATTGCTTTAGGCAAAATGGCCATTTTGACAATATTAATTCTTCCTAGCCAAGAGTATGGGATGAATTTCCATTTATTAGTGTCCTCTTTAATTTCTCTAGAGTGTCCTGTAGTTTTCAGGGTATAGGTCTTTCACTTCCTTGGTTAGGTTTATTCCTAAGTATTTTATTCTTTTTGATACAACTGTGAATGGAATTGTTTTCCTGATTTCTCTTTCTGCTAGTTCATCATTAGTGTATACGAATGCAAAAGATTTCTGTGTATTAATTTTGTATCCCGCAACTTTGCTGAATTCAGATATTAGATCTAGTAGTTTTGGAGTGGATTCTTTAGGGTTTTTTATGTACAATATCATGTCATCTGCAAACAGGGACAGTTTAACTTCTTCCTTGCCTATCCGGATGCCTTTTATTTATTTGTGTTGTCTGATTGCCATGGCTAGGACCTCCAGAACTATGTTGAATGAAAGTGGGGAGAGTGGGCATCCCTGTCTTGTTCCCAGTCTTAAAGGAATAGCTTTCAGCTTCTTGCTGTTAAGTATAATGTTGGCTGTGGGTTTGTCATATATGGTCTTTATTATGCTGAGGTACTTGCCCTCTATAACCATTTTGTTGAGAGTTTTTATCCTGAATGGATGTTGAATTTTGTCAAATGCTTTTTCAGCATCTATGGAGATGATCATGTGGTTTTTGTCCTTCTTTTTGTTGATGTAGTGGATGATGTTTACGGATTTTCAAATCTTGTACCATCCTTGCATCCCTGGGATGAATCCCACTTGATCATGATGGATGATCTTTTTGATGTATTTTTTTAATTCAGTTTGCTAATATTTTGTTGAGTTTTTTTGCATCTATGTTCATCAGGGATATTGGTCTGTAATTTTCTTTTTTTGTGGTGTCTTTGCCTGGTTTGATGTTAGAGTGATGTTGGCCTCGTAGAATGAGTTTGGGAATATTCCCTGCTCTTCTACTTTTTGGAGAACTTTAAGGAGAATGGGTATTAGGTCTTCACTAAATGTTTGATAAAATTCAGCAGTAAAATCATTTAGTACAGGGATTTTGTTCTTAGGTAGTTTTTTGATTACCAGTTCAATTTCTTTGCTGATAATTGGTCTATTCAGATTTTCTGTTTCTTTCTGGGTCAGCCTTGGAAGGTTGTATTTTTCTAGAATGTTGTCCATTTCTTCTAGGTTATCCAGTTTGTTACCATATAATTTTTCATAGTATTCTCTCATAATTCTTTGTATTTCTGTGCTGTCTGTCATTTTTCCTTTCTCATTTCTGATTCTGTTTATGTGTATAGACTCTCTTTTTTCTTGATAAGTCTGACTAGGGGTTTATCTGTTTTGTTTATTTTCTCGAAGAACCAGCTTCTGCTTTCATTAATTCTTTCTATTGTTTTATTCTTCTCAATTTTATTTATTTCTGGTTTAATCTTTATTATGTCCCTCCTTCTACTGACTTTGGGTCTCATTTGATTTTCTTTTTTTAGTTTCATTAATTGTGAGTTTAGACTGTTCATTTGGAATTGTTCTTCTTTCCTGAGGTAGGCCTGCATTGCAATATATTTCCCTCTTAGCACTGCCTTCATTGCATCCCACAGATTTTGTGTTGTTGAGTCATTGTTGTCATTTTTCTCTATATATTGCTTGATCTCTGTTTTTATTTGGTCATTGATCCATTGATTATTTAGGAGCATGTTATTAAGCCTCCATGTGTTTGTGGGCTTTCTTGTTTCTTTGTGTAATTTATTTCTAGTTTCATACCTTCGTGATCTGAGAAGTTGGTTGGTACAATTTCAATCTTTTTGAATTTACTAAGGTTCTTTTTGTGGCCTAGTACATGATCTATTCTTGAAAATGTTCCATGTGCACTTGAGCAGAATGTGTATCCTGTTGCTTTTTGATGGAGTGTTCTGTATATGTCCATTAGGTCCATCTGTTCTAATATGTTGTTCAGTGCCTCTATCTCTTCACTTATTTTCTGTCGGGTTGATCTGTCCTTTGGAGTGAGTGGTATGTTGAAGTCTCCTAAAATGAATGTATTGAATTCTATTTCCCCCTTTATTTCTGTTAGTATTTGTTTCACATATGTAGGTGATCCTGTGTTGGGTGCATAGATATTTATAACAGTTACATCCTCTGGTTGTACTGACCCATTTATCATTATGCAATGTCTTTCTTTGTTTCCTGTTACTTTCTTTGTTTTGAAGTCTATTTGGTCTGATACAAGTACTGCAACTCCTGCATTTTCTCCCTATTAGTTGCATGAAGTATCTTTTTCCATCCCTTTACTTTCAGTCTGTGTATGTCTTTGGGTTTGAAGTGAGTCTCTTGTAGGCAGCGTATAGACAGGTCTTGTATTTTTATCCATTCAGTGACTCTATGTCTTTTGATTGGTGCATTTAGACCATTTACATTTAGGGTCATTATCGATAGGTATGTACTTATTGCTATTGCAGGCTTCAGATTCATGGTTACCAAAGGTTCAAGGGTAATTCCCTTACTATCTAACAGTCTAATTTAACTCATTTCGAATGCTATTACAAACACAACCTAAAGGTCCTTTTTTTTCCCTCCTTTTTCTTCCTCCTCCATTCTTTGTATGTCATGAATCATATTCTGTACTCTTTTCTATCCCTTGAGTGACATCTATTTAGCCTAGGAACACTTCCATCTATAGGAGTCCCTCCAAAATGCACTGTAGAGGTGGTTTGTGGGAGGTAAATTCTCTCAACTTTTTCTTATCTGAAAATTGTTTAATTCCTCCTTCAAATTTAAGTGATAACCTTGCTGGGTATAGTATTCTTGGTTCAAGGTCCTTCTGCTTCATTGCATTAAATATATCTTGCCACTCCCTTCTGGCCTGTAAGGTTTCTGTTGAGAATCTGATGATAGCCTGATGGGTTTTCCTTTATATGGGATCTTTTTTTTCTCTCTCTAGCTTCTTTTAAAAGTCTGTCTTTATCCTTGATCTTTGCCACTTTAATTATTATATGTCTTGATATTGTCTTCCTTGGGTCCCTTGTGTTGGGAGATTTGTGCATCTCCATGGCTTGAGAGACTATCTCCTTCCCCAGACTGGGGAAGTTTTCAGCAATTAACTCCTCAATGACACTTTCTATCCCTTTTTCTCTCTCTTCTTCTTCTGGTACCCCTATAATATGAATATTGTTCCACTTGGATTCATCACATTTATTTCTCTCAATATTCTTTCATTCTTAGAGATGCTTTTTTCTTCTTGTGCCTCAGCTTCTTAGTATTCCTCTTCTGTAATTTCTATTCCATTTACCGTCTCTTCTACTACATCTAATCTGCCTTTAAATCCCTCCATTGTATGTTTCATTTCAGATATGGAATTTCTTAATGATTGAATCTCCAACTTAAATTCATTCCTGAGTTCTTGAATATTTTGCTGTACCTCCATAAGCATGTTTATGATTTTTATTTTGAACTCTCTTTCAGGAAGATTAGTGAGTTCAGTTTCATTTGACCCTTTTTCTGGGGTTTGTGAGATTTTGGTCTGAACAATGTTCTTTTAACATTTCATATTTCTGTGTGGTGCCCACTAGTGCCCAGAAGCTCCAGATTCTGGAGCTGCTCAGTCCCTAGAGTGAGGTTGGGGGTTGTAGGGGAGAGGAGCTGGTGTCTGGGGTAAGGAAAGATCTGTTTCCTGATTCCCATCTGCAGTGCCTGTCTCAGGTGTCAGGGCCAGTGGGCCAAGCACACAGGTATAAGCAAGCCGCTGTGCTTTTCTTCTCTAGCTGTTGTAGGTGGGGCCTCCCTCTGACTGGCCTGATGCCAGCACAGTGACTGCAGGTTTGTGAACTGGTGCTGGCAGGCCAAGAGAAAGGCGCAAACCTGCAGTCACTGTGCTGGCATCAGGCCAGCCAGGGGGAGGCCCCACCTACAACAGCTAGAGAAGAAAAGCACAGAGGCTTGCGTGTCACAGTGGGGGCCTTAGAGCTGAGCAGGCCGCCAGGGGGATGGGGCACCTGAAGCTACTCAAAGTTCCCAACCAGCTGGGCAGAGCGCACTCAGACAACCTTGTCCAGCTCTCCCCTCCCCCGCACAGCAAGTTCCATCAGCAGCCTTCTGGCTGCTAGGAAATCTCTCAGACTGCCTGCCTTTCCCTTGTCCCAGAGTGTCCGGGTGTGGATCCCCTCCTCCACAAATGGCTGGAATCTGTCTCTCAAGCACTCCACCTGTCTGAGCTCCCCAACGTCCAGAGCACCACACAATATAGGTTTCTGCTCCCAAAGCAGACCTCCAGGGCTGGGTGTTCAGCAGTCCCAGGCTTCCACCCCCTCCCCTGCTCCATTTCTCTTCCTCCAGCCAGTGAACTGGGTTAGGGAAAGGGCTTGGGTCCTGCCGGATTAACGCTTTCAAATGTTACCCTGTTTCAAACGTTACCCTGCTCTGTTCCTGAGGTCTGTGTGCAGGCCTTCTTTCTTGTTGTTGTTTTAGGGTTAGTTGTATCAATTAACTACATTTTCATACTATCTGTGGTTTTGGGAGGAATTCTCCATCTCACCTCTCACACTGCCATCTTGAATGTGTACCTTCCTTATTTTCTTATTCTGAATGCACCCACAGTTGCATAGATAATCCCAGTAAATACATTTAATCATCTAATTGTAACCACACATTAATTCTGGGAGGCAAATGAACCAAGAATTCCTGTCTCAATATATCAGTGAAAAAACTTAGTCTCTGATGGTATGTGGGCTGTAAGTGTGGAACTAGAACCAATTATTACTCCCTGCTCAGAGTGAGTGGGGTTATTTTTTTAATCATATTTGCTTGACAAAGTACCCTTGAAAGATAATTAGATCATATATATTATTACTGAGATATTTTGAAATTTTTTATGCCTAAATTTTGAAAAGGCAGGTTACATTTTAAAGTTACTAGTTATGGTGTCCTAAAAGACCATGACATTATGATGTCACTCCATTAAAGTTGATATACCACCTCTATAAAAACAAATGCAATAGGCCATATGAACTTACAGCATGAAGCTAGATATTTTCTCCACTGAAAATAAAGAAAAGGAGAAATTGATAAGATTGTGTTGTAAATATTTAAGTACAAATCCAAACATTTATTATTTTTTGCTACCCTTTATTGAAAAATAAAAAGATTGACAATGTTTTAAAATTTTAATTAGATAATTACACCTCAGGGTTTTGTTAATTATTGATTTTTACTTATCTACATTTCTTTTTTCTCTCTCTCTTATTTCTTGTTTTCCTTCCCATTAACTTTGTGTAATATAGAAAAAAATGTGTTGTAGCTAAGTCTATGGAATAAAGTTTTATATCCTTTGTATTAAATTTTTAGAAGAGATAAGTGAAATGGAAACATATTAAAAACAAACAACTAAACAAATCTAAAATACATCCCTATTTGCATAGATGTCTTGTATTTTTTTCTGTATCCCTGTCACTCAAAAGAACAAATCTTATTTTTCACCAGAACTTGCTAGTGTACAGTTACAACACTTTTAGAAAAATCATGCATCTAATAGTCAGAGTTGCCCATGGCAAAAAGCTTGCAAATAATTATCACCAGAAAAACCACCTTAAAAAATGCAGGATGAGCACATTTATCCAGAAATGTTAGGTATGAGTGCCTCCACATAGGTAAATTTTCCAGAAAAACTTGAAAGTGGACTGACCTTTTAAAGCAGATTACCCATTTAAATGGAATGCTTTAAAAATATTGTACATGCCTCCTCTCATATACTCAATATGCAGAATATTAGCTACTATTTACTTAATGATTCAACTTACCATTATAGCAGAATGACTTTAATCTATGTAACACTTTATGGTTTATGTATCATCTTCACACATGTGCCTTCTGATTTGATCTCCACCACAGCTTTATGCCACAGGTGGGGTGGTATCTATATTCTTGTCTTACAGAAGAGGAAACTGAGACTCAGGGAGGGTAAGTGATTTTCCCAAGGATTTCTCATAAGTGAAGAACAAGACAGCCAACAAAAGTCTTCTGGCTTCAAGCCCAGTGCTGCTGCCCATAAACAGCACTGCCTCTCTGGACCAGTGATTACACAGCGGTGTTTGTAAAGATAATGAAGTGATAACACAGACCATTTTTCCTTACTCTAAAAACCCTCAGACTCCTAAGGTTTTATGTTCTTGCATTTGCTTTTTATAGTTTTACTGCACAGTGCCTGGCATATCATTAACATTTAGCCATTGTTCCTGTGAATCTGTCAGCTGTCTTCAGCAGCATACCTGGCACTAGGAGCTTACCTTCTTATTAGTATCCATTCTTTTATTAATTCACCCATGTTTCATTCATTCATACATTCAACAGACTAGTTGTGGGGATAAGTGCTGAATCCACAAAACTTAAAGTTCCGCAGCTTAACCTCAGTCACATTGTTAAACAAATGCCAGATTCTCTTCCCTCTCAAATGAAGTTATTTTGAAGTAGATGGTGATGATTATATGTCTTAGTTTGCTAGGACTGGCATAACAAAAAGAACACCAGCCTGGGTGGCTTAGACAACAGAAACTTAATTTCTCATAGTTCTAGATGCCAAAAGTCCAAGATCAAGGTGTGGGCAGATTTAATTTTTTTGGAGGCCTCTCTCCTTGGCTTGAAGATGGCTGCCTTCTTACTCCTTTACAGGGTCAGACTCTGCATGTGTGCCCCTGGCACCTTTGTGTTCAAATTTCCTCTTTTATAAGGACATCATTCATAATGGATTAGGTCCCACACAGATGATCTCAAATTATCTTAATTACCTCTTCAAAGGCCTTGCCTCCAAATACAGTCACATTCTGAGGTATGGGGGTTAGGGCTTCAGCACTGAATTTACTGGGGGGACACAATGCCCCTCACAACACTACTAATCACTTTCTGTGGAAAGCCTATTATGTGTCATTACTTTCTAGGCACTTCCATTTACACTAATTCTAACATCAGTCCTATAAACTAATGTATAGTTAAAGACATGCTCAAGGTGACTGAGTAATCTGTGTAAAATATATATGGCAGCACCTGGATTTGAGCTCAGCCAATCTGATTTGACATTCTTTCATGTTTATTAATTGGGGTAGAAGTGTTTTCTTATCTTGGTTCTTTCTTTCCTAAATAAGACAAGCCCTTAGGATAGAAGACTAAGTGTTATGTGCAGAATAGTAGGATTTTAGTACATACTTACTTAAATTGTAAGTTCACTTTTTTTCCTGGTTTATTTTTGGCAGAACATTTTTTTCAATCAGTAAGTATTTATTATGTATATACTGTGTGCCCAGGAAGATATATAGTCTTTCATAGGCCATGACAGTGCAGGCTTGCTTATTTCTTGCATTAAGCATTACTTGGTTGATAGGCCACCTGATTTTAGTTTTTTTTACTGCAATGATGATGAATGATTGAAGCAATCCCTTAAAATCTATATTCTTATCCACATCCCTGTGGCCCAGGAAAAGGAAAATGAAGTATGGGAAAGATCAATAAGTGTTTGTGAAATGAATTATGATCATGCTGAGTAGATTTTCAAGCTTATTTTATTTAGCAGATATATACTCCATATTTTGTATGATGAATGTAGAATTGTTGTTTAGAACCTCAGTATGCATTATCATAGTCACTAGCAATGTGGTTCTAAAACCAAAAGATTGGAATGTGGACAAGGAAAATTAATTCAGCTCAATTAGCAAATATATTTGAGTGTGTTCCATGTACCAGGATTTCTACCAGGCACTAGGGTACGAAGATGAGGGACATATTCCTTGGCCTCACCTAGTTTAATCTTTCACCAGACAATTATTGCATTAGTCTCTTGCCTAGACTCGCCCCATCCAGTCTTGCCTCTCTTTAAGCCACCTGCCGCACTACAGCATGGCAGCCTACCCAAAATGCCAATCCCAACAGCAGAAAGTCCAATTCTTTAGCATCCTCCCTAAGAACATTAAGACACTTTGTCCCTCTCTTTGTCTACTAGCATTTTTCACCTTGACATTTATGCAGAACATTTTTCTTGTTTCTTTTATGTAACCCTGGACCTCATCTTAGTCATCAGATGCTACAGAATCATTCACAAATTTCTCTCAATTTGATATTCCTATCTCAGACACTCTACCATTTAAAAAATTACTTTGGACTCTGACTATGAGTAACTGTATTACTTAACACACATAAATATTTGATAACTAACTTTGGTTGGCTTGTACCACCTCAGTTTATATCATAAATTCAGGCAATGAAGAAATATTTTGGACAAAATACTCTGTCTAGGATGTGAGCAGAAATAACTTGAAATGTTTATTTTATAATGCATAATGCAAATGTAACCTAGTTACATTTTCTAAGATTTAAAAAATCAATAAACACTTTGAATTCAGGGAGAAGGTTAATGCATCATTTTATGTTGTTGGGTAACGTGAAATCTAATATGTTTTGCCATTTCCAGGAATTCCTCCTTGGGCGCCTCTGAAGGAGCTCAGTTATTCCAGTCTGATGGGTGGACCTGGAGCAGTATTGTAGTTGGCTACTGGCCAGTTGTATTTCCTCAAACATCCTCTACTCCTCAAAAACATTTCACCAATGAGCTACATAGTAAGTAGAAACTAGTCCATCATCCTAAGAGAAGCTGTCTTCTCAAGAAACACTTTAGATCTTCCTCTCTTACTTCTTCCTATCTTGATATTGATTTGTTTATTATTGGATTTTAATAATTAGATGCTTAGAGATAGCTGCTCTTCTGTGGTAACTAGCTAGACATTTTCTTAGTTGTTATTAACAAATCATCTAAGTACACATAAAATACTGCAGTAAAACCTTAATAAGCCATAATGTTTGGGAATGGTTAAATCTGTGGGTAAATCAGGAATCCCTGTTCCTTAAAACCAAATCTCTGGCTTAACATTGCATTTAAAATATTTTGTATAACTTTCCTATTTATCATTAATATAATAAATTAATAGTAGATACATGTACTACAAACACACAGCATATAAGAAATATATAAACTTCTCTATTTGGGATCTTTGTTCAAACGCCCTGCATCCCGTGGGTTTCCTCCAGAAGAGGGTTGTGACTGCAGAGACCCATATGATTCAAGCCATTCTAGTAGCTCAGGAACTTGACACAAAAGTAGTTTTCCAGGTGGCAAAGGGGTAAAAAAGTACGGAAGTTAGTTGCATTCCTCCCACTATAATTTAATCTCACGCTTTTATTTTGACTGATAGAAAAATGGAGAGAAAGTTTGATGGTATCTTCTTTATAATTAATTCTGTAGGACTTGGAAACTACTTTTTGACAGTCTCAGGTTTTTTTACTCCAGATTAAATTATCCAGTTTCCCCGTTGGGCTGCCCTTCTGTCCCTTACATTTGCTCTCCTGCTAAAGATACTGGAATCCTAAATACCTGAGTTACTTCTACACTGAGGGACAATCTCTCATACTGTCCATAAATATCGTGCTTTAAATGAGGTTAAGTCTCAGATAGACTAAATCATGAGTAGGAAAGAAAAAAATCAAAGGAGTTGAACATATAACCAACCCACCAGTGCCACATTTCCTTGGGCTGTTCCTCATATGCCACGTACTCCAAAGCTGGGACACAGAGAGGAGGCCTGGCCAAGGTCTTAGTTCTCTCTGTTACTGCGAGTACTTTGTGACTCTTTGATGATAAGAAAGGTGAAACCTTTTTCTCACCTCCTTTCCACAGTCTTTAATGCACTGGGATCAGATTCTGGCCCCTTGAGGGTTTTACTTACTCCACTTTCCTGATATCCTCAGGAGTGGCAGTAGAGTAAGTTTGACATCCACAAAAAATGGATTTTGGAATAAAAAAGACTGGAGTTAGTATTAACTCCTACGGATTAGCTTCCATTTCCTCATCTGTTGAAACATGGTCAACAATAGCCCTTGCCTTACAGGATTATGAGAATTAAACAGAACAGTGCCGAGGCACAGGAAGTCAATCCGTCCCTTCCTCACTCCATCTCTCGCTCTCTTTATTCAGTCAATATTTCTGACAGTTTCCTCTCACCTGGCCTTGTATTTCTATAATGAAAATCCAGAGGCCTAGTCGGAGCAGTGAGGCTCCTGACCCTGGAATAAGGACAATGTTCTGCCCAGACTGTGCCCTTCTGCGTGTCCTGTGCCTCCGATGTGCTGGGCAGGGTTGACAAACCTTCCTAGTTTTATTCACAGGAATGGAAAGTTTCCCATGTTATCAAAATCTTCTCCCCTCACTAAACCATCATCTACATGAGGCCAAAGGATGGACAGTAACCGAAAGGTGCCTCAGCTGAGCTTCTGATGACACCCAGAGGGCTGAGACCAGGGAAGTAAGCATGTGACCCCCAGTGAGCTGGTAATCCTGGGGGCAAGCTGTGCAGAAGTGTGACAGTTTTAGACAAATCTGGCCCTGGGAAAAAAACGCCTGTCTGACTGAGACTGTCCTCTATGGTCTGCCTCTGAGCCCAGACACCTTTACCTGCAGCAGCTCCCTGCTTCCCAGCAGCTGCCACAAAGTGCTGCTCTCACTCTCTGTGGTGCCCAGAAGATGCTAAAGATCTTTTCCTCTGGGTGCTGTGCATTTTTCAATAGGCACTAGGGCTTCAGTTAAAGGGGTCATCAGGGCAGGGAAGCCTCTACCCTGGACCTGCTGGAAGTCCAACCTTTTAATACAGAGAGGAAGACTAAGCTGTCAGAAGCTAGGGAAAGTAGGAGAAGGGGGATGACATGCTCTTTTTTCCCTTCCTTCCACACGTAACATGGTGCAGTTCAATTCTGAGCTTGAAATTACCTGGTTATTCTTGTCCTTTGGGACTCATTGACTAATTTCCAAAGAGTGGTGGCTGCAGCCCCTGGCCCTTCTGGGCCTATATGCCTACCCTTCCTGGGAGTACAGGAAGAGAAGACCAGAGACACTGCTGTGTGGGCTGCCTCTGAATGGCTGGCTGTGGAAAATACTGACTGAACCATCTTTAAATCAACCACCCTAGAGAACACTTACCTTTTCTTCTATCTCTGAAATATATAATTTCATGAAATTCTGTCAATAGAACATTTAACAAGATAAACCAAATTCCAATGAGATCATTCAAGAACTTCCAGTTATATTCTAAACCATCCCTTCTCTGCATGGGGAAAAAGGCAAGAGAGTATTTGACTCTATTTCTCATGGAAAAGACAAACCAAAAAAAACAATAGTTGTAGGTTTTATATTCCCTTCCCTGTGCTGGGGGATGTCAGCATACCCTTAAACAAACAAATTTGATGAAAGCAGATTATTAGTTAAAAAAAAAAGAGTCTGAGAAAAAGACATCTTTTTATGACAACTCACTTGTGGTTTTGAAGTGTGCTTTAAATGGTGAAATCACAGTAAGTAATTTAGCTGAAGTGTAATAATTGGGTTCCAAGTGTTATGATTGATACATTTCATTGAAAATAGCACCCTGAGGTTTTTCCAAATTAAAGATGAAATCTAAATAAAACCTTAAATAACCCACATGGAAATACTTTATTGTAGTTAATAACCAGGCAAAAATATGCTTATTTTGTCTGTAGACTCATTTCAACAGATTATACCTATTGTTGCTCCCATTTGAAAGGCATCACACTTAGTTTATGTAAAAATAATAGCATTCCTAACTATTAATAGCAAATAAGAGAGACATTTATGGACATTCATACATCATTTATAAATGACCCTTATGCATAAAGTGTTACAATGATTTCCATTAGCATAAGTTCCACAACTATGGCCTGCATAAGAGATAAATTTTTCTTTCTTGAATGCACATATGAAAAGCTGTCATTTATGTTGTTGAAATTTTATCCATAGTGTTTCAATGTATTTCTATGGTGCTAAACGACTATAAATCTAAACATATAGTCACAGATGTATCCTATGGGTATGTGGCAATCCATGGGGCCCTTAAGAATGTACCTCATCTGGACTCAGGGCACATGACCATGTCTACCCCCTTGAATGGTACAATTTAGAATGAGCTCAGGCTTCTAGGCTGAATTGGAAAAACTACTAGGATATTAATGCCCCTGATGGGCACCTTGATCTTGTTTGCCTTTTCCATGGTATCCCTCAATCCAGGATATCATGTACGAGCTTTTCTCTTTGTAAGGATGCCCAACTTGGGGTAAATCATTCCAACTTCTGATGGAGAGGGCAAACAAAAGATGAATAACTGGGTTTTATACCCTGCTCACTGTGCCTAGTAATGTCAGTGTGTGATATGGTGGTGCCTTCCCCTTAAACAAGTTTGATGAAAACAGGTAACTATTTATTTTTAAAAGTGAGAAAAGGACATCTTTTTATGATAACAACTCATGGTTTTGAAGTGTGCTTATATGGTAAGATCACAGTAAGTAATTTAGCTGAAGTGTATGTAATATTAAGGTTCCAGGTGTGGTGATTGATACATTTCATTGAAAGTAACACCCTAAGGTTTTTCTAAATTAGAGATGAAATCTAAATAATACTTAAATACTCCAACTTTGGAGTAAGAAATGTAGTATCTTCCCTTGATGACCTAGTGAGAGAAGCATCTCTCTGTGATGAGAATGCAAAATATAAGAACTGATCATTTTAAACTGCTGCTTTGTGACAGGCACTTTATACCCATTATCATGCTGCTTCCTCATAACCATTCTTTGGCAGTGTTCATTTATGATGATGTACTTATGAGCTATGTTTAATTATACATTTTTTTCCTAGATGAGGAAACTAGGGCTCAAAGAAGTGACATAAATTTTCCAGCATTACAGAGAACATTGCAGGAAGGGTTTGACCCAAAACTATGCTTGTCTCACCATGTATGTACCCTGGCCTTGTGGGTCTGGTTGAGATTGAGGCATTTGGTCTTTCAGACTCTCCATTAACTCTCTGAAGATGTGGGGCTACTTTGAACAGAGCTGTTCTTTATGTAGGACCTTGTCATTAATTTAGCCTCACAATGCCAGGAGACTGTCTGGCCTATGGAAGCTTGACCAGGAACAATGCCAGTAAGGAAGCTATAATGGAGCATGTCCTCTAGCCATTGCTTTGTCATATAATGGTACCCTTGGTCATAGTCCTGCATCTCTTATTGAGGTCATTGAAAGTGGGCAGGATGCTCTCGCTGTGGCAGAGCTCATTATCATTAGCTGTTGCCATGGCTTCTTTCTTGATTGGCCAAGATTCTTGAAGGGTGGGCAATAAGCCTGCCTGGTGCCCCTTCCCTTTTCTCTTGGTAACTTTCCTATACTTCTCCCCTCCTCATAGTGCCTTAAAGCATTTGGGCAAATGAAAGTAGCTCCTCCATTGAAAAAAGTTGGGGAATCCTCTGCTTGGGAATGAACATAAAAATGAGGAATGGGGGATTTTAGAAGTAGAAGGTGGCCATTTGCTCCAGCCTCAATATTTGTAGAGAAGACACACATTTATTATGATTAAGAGTCATCCAGACCTGAGTTTTTGCCTCCTTCCCTTACTACTACTAGATGTGTGACTTCAGGCAAATTATTTGCCTCTTTGTGCCCTTAGTTTCTCATCTAATAATGGTACCTACATCACAAAGTTCTTGTAACGATTAAATGAGATGATGTCTGGTTAAAAAAAAAAAAACTTCCTGTAAATGGTAGCTCCTACTATAATAATAACAATTATAATTATTATTATGATTATTTATTAGCCCAACTAAAATAATACAGCTAGTTTGTAGCACTTCTGGCACTGATGCTAGAATCCAGGCCTTGCTCAGACCTATTCTTTTTCCCTTCTATTTCAAAACAAGATAAATCTGTGGTTTTGATACCAACATTGATATCAACTTTTAATATCAACCTTCAAAATGTTTCTAGCTAACCAAGAAAAACAGGCTAAAAGCATTGTATTACTAATTTTAGCTTTATTAATAACTCCTGTTGTTGCTTTAGAATAGGCTGTGTTTGCTAGTTGATGATTGATTATATCAGCATTCAGTCAGCTCTAGCAAATGTCTGTTGTTGCGTGTATTACTGACCATTAACCAAAAAAAAAAAAGGAATCTGTTTTTTTCATTCTATTCTCCATTTTCATGCAACATGTCAGCTTGACCCATCACGTAATTCTTTAAGAGTTTGTAACACCCAAATTGTTTCTCTTTGACAAGAACAAGTCAGATAATGACCTGTTCTCATGAAAGCACTGGAGCATATGAATACTGCTGATACTGCTGATTTTGTAATTTGCAGTAAGAAAGCTGTACTGAAATTTGTAAATCCTGACTACAAATAATTTATCCCTGAATATTCTTTACTTTTTTTTTTTAGACTATCAGCCTAACCCTTAAGTTAATTCCAAGGAAATTGTAATTTTTAATGAGAGTAATTTTTTTCCATGAAATGTAATAATGGATAAACTAAGATCATGAACAAAGAATCACTATTTTTTCCCATAAAATATATTGGTAATGTACTTCTTAACCATCTTCAAAAACACCTTTAAGATTAATGAGTCCTAAAGCCTAAACACCTCTTTTGTAAAGAAATAGGAATCAGAATAACATTTTAAGGTTAACTATGCTTATATGCATGAATGATTATCATATAAGGATATTAATAATAAATTACAGAGATTTATAAATAACTTATCTACAGTAAACTAAACGAGGACTTCTAATTCCCTCTTTTACTTTGCATACATTGAGCTATTATTTAACTATAAACTATTTAGCAATTAACTACAGATGTTTTCCCAATTTTATGGATCTTCTCTGGAGATAAACCAGGAATCTGTTGTAGAAGATATTAACTCTATAGCCTTTATTTTATAACCAACAACTCTTTAGGGATTGCTTGGTTGTTTGTTAAAAATTACCTTAGGAATATCTGTTTATGACATAACTACATTCAAATACTTGAACTGAATAGTGTGAAAACCCTTACTTTAAGAAAATCAAGGCAAATTGCATGTAAATCACACCAGACCTTCCAATAGTTTTCAAAAACCATCAGACCTGGAAAAGATCATTTACTTCACATAATTGAAATTGAACTGCTTGTGTTAACCTGAGCATCCCTTTCCTCGCTTGTTCTGATCTCAGCATCCCTAAAGAATGCAAAAGCTTGCCTGCCTCTAGCATTTCCTGTTAAATCAGGATTTTATGAAAATGTCTTAAGAAAGAGATGGAAAATATAAAATAACTGTAATTATTAAGTCCAACGATCTCATACTTATTAGGTCTACTCTGACTTATAGCAGTCATATTGTGTAGAGGGACCAAATATTTATTGTTACACTTGGGTTCCTTTATGAGATAGAGGGTTGCCAATTTTGTAGTAAATTGAGTGTGTCAAAGACTTGGACAGGGGCCAGCATCAAAACAGGCACAGAAAATGTGTTCTTACTGCAGGTGAGAAGAGACCAGACAAATGTGCATTGTTTCTGTCAGCTCTGTGATAATTAATTTCAACCATATTATCTGAATTAAAAAGTGACATTTATTCCCTGGACTGATTTCCTGGAACCTTTCCAATTTTCCCACCTTACTTTGGAAAAAGCTTAGCTAAATTAGGAATTGATATGTATGTGATGTACATATTTAAATAAAAGATGATGCCTTTAAAACATGATTTTTAAACAACATTAGTAGAAAAGAAAATGTATACAAAAGTGGTCATTGTTTGGCACATCTAGAGTGTTGGAAGATGAAAGTTAAAAGAACAGCTTATTGGCAGTCCTTTTGGGTTGGTGGTGTGGCTCTCCACTCCTCACAGAAACCCGAGCTGGCTCCTTTGCTGGTCACTCTGACTGACTGTGGGGTCATATTATCCCCTGCTGTTCCCCCTTCCTTACTTCTGGGGATTTCAACAGCAGGAATCGTCAGTCACAGCTCAATTGATTATCCTCAAAATTTGCTCCTGCTATTGACCATAATGGGCAAAAAAAATCATGCCTCTGAATTATTCAGAATGAAAATATACGCAGAAGAAATCGATAAGGCACATCTGATATTAAAGACAAATTAAAACAGGCAGTAGAAGGGAGCTTGAGGCAGCAGCTATGTACAAAGAAGAAGGCATTTTGGAGATAAAGGAAAAGTGTTTTTGACTTCTTGAAAAAGGTGTTATAGCTGTCAGAGCTTTTAGAAATTAATAGCTTTATTAACAGAGGCATTAGGACTTCCTGGCCAGATAGTTCCTTATAACCGTTGGAATTGCACTTGAGATGCCAGCTCTATAATTTCTTCCTATTATTGCCACAGTTTTTTTTTTAACTAAACTGCAATATGGTATGCTGGAGGGAAAAATTATGGAAAAAAGCTCAGGTCAAAACTAGGATACTAATAAACATCTATTGGCACTAAGTCCCAATAGAATATCATATGAGTTGGAAATGAAACAAGTGAGAGAAAAAAAAGTGCCTTTCTCATGATCACAGCTGTGAGGAATACACACCTACTTTGCATCTTAGAAAGAACCAGGCTCCCAGAGGCTGCTGGGGGTGGGGTGGGGTGGGGGAAGGGTACGGAATATGCAGGGTAGAGACTTGGCCCAATTTTATCTGGATTTCTGAGGACAGAGGAATCTATTCAGATCTATTTCAGTGGCTCTGAGGTGGTATCTTGCCATTACCAGGAAATCTGATTCCCTTAGCAAGCGCTATAGAACTTCACATCCCCTTTCCCCCTTTTTCCCTCATTAACAAGTGTGTTTAGTCCAATTTTTCAAAAATAATTGTTTAGCTTCTCTATCTCATCCTGTCTGTGAGGTTTTAATCTGTTCTCTGCAGGAGACAGATTTAGCCACCTGCCCAGGCAGCTCCCCTTCCCCGCCCAAGGGCCAGGAACTAGCTTGAAGTACAAGGAGCTTTATTAGGTAGGCAGTAACAATCTCTCTTGACTCTTGGTTGAAATGTCACTCAATTAGAGTCTTCCTCCGGACTGCTGAGTGGAGAGACAATTCTACTGGGATGCTTCTCTTTGCCAACCTTCTGAAGTGAGGCCCGCTACTTGGGGAATCAGAGCATTCCTGTGCAATTAGCAGGGACACTTCATATCACAGGGCGGTGTTTGGATGACTCAAGACAACTTTTTCAATTTTTTTTCAGCCCTTTTCTTGGCTTTGCTATTCTTAAGTAAAGTCACTGTGTCAAAAAGTTATATGTATATATTTAAGTATATCATTAAGCGCATATGTCCATGAAATTCAGCTCCATCAGAGGAACCAGCAGCATAATGTGTCTTCTACATTCGTAGCAGCTGAGACAGTTTTGAAGGAAACTGTTCAACGTTAGGTGTGTGAAGATTTTGGCAATGTTTTATGGCATCACTAAAGCTACGAGGAAAGTTCCATTGCCTCGGGAACTTTCCTCGGGTTGGCCTGCCTGTCAGTATTGATGGTGATCAGAAGAGACAAGAGTAGACCATTACCCAGTTCACCCCTAAACTTCCAGGTCCCGGGCTTTCTTCCTCACATGTACTTTTTCCAACTTTTCATTCTGCAACAAGTTTGGATGTATAGGAAATCTGCAGAAATAGTACAAAAAATTCCCATGCATTCTCCACATAGCTTCCTTTAATGTTACATATTATATACCCATCATATAATTATCAAAACCAGGAACTCCCATTTACTCTTGAATGCATTGCAATTATGATGTCTGAGACAATTCTGTTGGCCATACCTTCAATCCAGTTACTTTTTAATATCTTCTCTGCCAAGATTCTGGCCCAAGGCACCATGAACGTTAGGTTATCTGGTCTCTTTCCTTCTGTTCTTTACCTATAGGTATCTTATTAAAGTGTAAAACAGATTATGTAAGTTTCCTGTTGAAAATGGCCCCCTGTCCTGACAGCAGTATATGAGGCATGGCATGACTCCATCAGCCCCTCCGTCACCTGCCTGACCTCCTCTCTTACACCTTTCTACATGGTTCTCTTGTTCCAGCCTATTGGCCTTTTGGCTGCACTTTGAACATTCCAACCTGCTCATGCCTCTGGGCCTTTACACATGCTGTTTCCTTTTCCTGAAATGCTCTGCTGGTATTTTCACATTGCCTCTCTTCTGTTCACTCAACTGTCACTTCTCAGTGAGGCCTATTTTGATCACATTTAAACTGACATCTCCTGCCCAAGAGTCCTTGTTTTCCTTCTTGTTTATTTTTTAAAATTGCATGTATAACCATCAAAAGACTACATATTTTATTATTCTCTGTCCTTTTGTATTAGAATGCAAGTTCCACAAGAGCAGCATTTTGGGTTGATGTTTTCTTTGACACACACAGTGCTTGTAACATAGTAGGTCCTCAGGAAGTATTTGTGGCATGATTTTTCCATATCTCTATGACACAGGCCAGACAAATATGATTGTTTCCATTTAATGTGAGAATAAGACATTTTGAAGTTAAATACTTGTCCAGAGTAAATGAGAAGTCTGAAATGAGAGGCCCATTCTCTCAACCTCAAGTACTTGGGCACCTTACTACATTAAATTCAGGAGAGGACATCTATTAAAGATCTTGCTGAACTTTGGTAGGCAAGGGTTATAAGAACAGACCCATGGCAGAGGAGTACACTAAAGTCATTGGTGGTCAGCTGGTTAAATTTTTTGCATGCAAACTTCTTTTTCATAAGAGAAGAATCCCAAGTATGCTTTCACTGCAGGGTGACAAGAAGAAACATTAATCTGCCAGAGCAGCTGTTTGCTCTTATAAAAAAGATCAGTCTTCATAATAATGGAAAATCCAAGAGGCAGCTTTGCTGATTGAATTGAAGTCAATGGGAATCAAGGAATTGTCCATGTTGAATTATTAAGTAACTATTTCTAAATTAAGCCTTTTAGGTGAGCAGCAAACTGGTCTGTGCTTGCACAAATGTATGTTTTCCTCACTTTCCTATTAGGAGAAGTTACATTAGATGTATGCCAGCCCATCAAGCAAAGACCCAAAAACAGGTGTGTGAAATGACCATCCATCAAATGGGATTCTGGCCCCTCCACAGCAGAGTGATTTGGAACGTGCTCAATGGATAATGCACAGGAACAAGGAGAGGCTGTGCAGAGCTATTAGTTGAATTCAAAAGCACCTGGAAAACACAAATTGATGCTGGAATGAAATCAGAAGATATACTCAGCAGTTTGCTCATTCTGATTTAGACTGCCAGTTTGAGAAATGGAAGAAATAATTCTGAATTGTGTGGAAAGGGCCTATTTTTTACAATAAGCTTTTTATTTCAAAATACTGTTAAAGCTACAGAGAAGTTGCAAAGATACTACAGAGAGAGTTCCCTTATATTCCTTACTGATCTCCTCCCTTATCAACACCCTACATCAGTGCGGCACATCGGGCACAGCCAAGTAGCAATACTGATACACTATTATTTCCTATAGTCCATATTTTATTCAGATTGCCTGAGTTTTTACCAAATGTCCTTTTTCTTTTCCAGGATCCCATTGAGGACCCTATGTTACATTTAGTTATCCTGTCTCCTTAGGCTCCTCTTGGCCTTGACAGTTTCTCAGATTTTCCTTGTTTTTGGTAATGTTTACAGTTTTGAGGAGTACTGGTAATGTGTTTTGTAGAATGTCCCTCAATTGGGATTTTTCATGCTCAGACTGGGGTAATGCACCTTAGGGGGGAAAACCATGGGGGTAAAATTCTAATTCCCATCATATATCAAGGGTACATACGATCAAAATGACCTCTTAATGCTGATGTTAACTTTGGTCACCTAGGTGAGGGAATGTTGATTTCTCATCTATAAAGTGACTCTTTCCCCCTTTCCATATTGTACCCTTTGGAAGGATGTCTTTGTGTGCAGCCTTCATTTAAGAATGAGAAGTTATACTGCACCTCGTTGAGGATGGAGTCTCTACATAAATTATTCGGAATTCCTCTGCATGGGAGATTTTTCTTTCTCTCTTATTTGTTTGTTTAGTCATTCAGTATGGACTCATAGTTACTTATTTTTATACTCTGGATTATAATCCAATACTATTTTATATTTTTTGCTCAAAATTTTCAGTCTTGGTCATTGAGAGTTCTTTCAGTTGGCTCCTGTGTGCCTTTGACACACTCTTCCCTCCCCATAAGTGTGGTTTTAGGTATATATAAAATTTTTACTTTTTATTTCCTTTCTTTTTGGCACTACAAGATGCTTTAGGCTCACCTTGTGTATTTCCTGTCTGATTCCTGGTGCCTTTTATTGGAAATGGTTTCAGCAACTAAGATCTGTGTTTTAAGTGTGTTCATTGCTACTGGGGTGCACATATATAAAATATATACATACATGGAACTGTCTATCTACCTTGAAGCTAAGTGTTTTTATGCTGATATATCTAACTGTAATCCACTACCGCATGGATCATTCTAGAGTCCCCTCCTTGCTAATCTGTAACCTTCATTCCAACAGTGAGAATTTGGCTGTTACTGTCCATCATTTATCTAACCATTCAATTTCAGTATCCATGCATAGGAGTCCTAGAATTGTTAACTTATACCCTCTGGGTAACTTTATCAACTAGAGTACAGGGCTTATGTATAGTGCTTTTTGCATTTAGTCTTAGACCTCTACTCATTTTGAAAGTTACTCAGCTTAGCAGCTTTTTCCCCATCACCGTTAATGAAGTTAGTTCATATGTTGGTAATACACTTAGTCTCCTTCATCACCTTTTATCTCATCCTGGCATATTCCTGTCTCCTAAATGAGTTTTTAAAAAGTTGTATAATTAAAGTGCATTCTTAGTGCTGCACTATGGGTTTTGACAAATGGACAGTGTCATGAATTCATCATTATAGCATCAAACAGAATAGTTTCACTATCCTAATAGATGTATAACTTCACCAATTCAAACCAACCTTTCTCCACACACCAACTCCTGGTAACCATTAATCTATTTACCATCTCTATAGTTTTGCCTTTTCTAGCCTGTCATATAATTGGAATCCACAGGGTGTAGCCTGAAAGACTATTTTATTTCATGATATGCATTTAACATTCATCTATGTCTTTACGTGGCTGGACAGCTCATTATTTTTCTTAATGTGAATAGTACTCCATTGTTGGATGTACCATAATTTGTTTATCTATTCATCTATTGAAAGACATAGTGGTTGCTTCCACTTTGAGGTAATTATGACCAAAGCTGATGTAAACATTTGTGTGCAGGTTTTTTATGTGGATTTAGTTTTCGGATCAGTTCAGTAAGTACCTAGGAGTGTGATTTCTGGATCATAGGCTAAGACAATGCTTACCTTTGTAAGAAACTGCCAGACTGTCTTCCAAAGTGGCTGCACCATTTTGCATTCCCACCAGCGATGAATGAGAGTTCCTGTTATACAGCATTTTCACCAGCAATTGATGTCAGTTTTTTTACGTCAGCCATCCTAAAAAGTGTGCAATGGTATCTCATTGTTGTGTGAATTTGCATTTTCTGATGACAAATTGAAGACAAATCATATTGAGCATCTTTTCACATGCTTATTAGGAAAGGACCTTCTTTTAAGGACCCCCAGACTCGTTGCCTGATGTGCACTGGCTTTCCTGTGTTAGGAGTTTATTACTAGCCTAAACATCTAGACGTTGGAGGAAGGGAAGTTTAAAATGGAAGTCTTCTCCCTTACAATTCCAAAATGGCTGAGAATAGTTCTGACATTATCACAAAATGGATAACTGGGAGATGCCAATGTCCTTGTTGACAGTGGACCTATGCCTTGCATTATTATTTAAAAGGAAGTTGAATTGAGTTCCAGATAATATTATTAAGAACTCTTTAGAAAAAGAGTATGACTTTGTAATGACTTCCACCAAATGTTTTCAAAAACCCTGCTCATTTATGACTATCCTTTATTCTCTGATTAAAGGGCACCGGACGATTGCAAGGACCACCTCATAGACATGGAATGCTTCTGGCTTTAATATTCTGTGCTAGATTCACAGAACTCTTTACAGATGCTAAGCATTCAATCCTGAAGGCTCCACTTCATCATCAGGTAATTAGTATTTTCATTAACTTGCTTATTGTCAAGGAAAATGAGCCTTGATCATCTAATTTTTCCTCAATGAGTTGAATATTGTAATATATCTATAATTAATGTGCTTTATGCCACAAACGTGTAATGGAGTGGAAATCTGAGGCTGCTCCCAGCAGTCACTGTCAGTAAATGTTTGATGAATAAACAGAGACTTTCTAATGGGAAATGGTGGCGACTTTTATAAGCAGACACAATAAAGACTTTATTAACATACTTAAGAAGCATTCTGGGAAATAGAATTGAATGCATTATTACTGTAGATTCCTTTTGTGAAAAGTAAATTTTACTGTCCCCATAACAAATGTTTACTTGTTTGATGCTAGTTGTAGTATCAGTATTTTATGGGGTATTCTACAACTTAATACAACCAAGCTTAAATTAGCTACGTATTCCTTATGGATTTGAGAATGTAAAAAAAAAGGAAAAGTATCAATATCAACGATTCTCTCTGTTAATGATTGCAAAACTGGCCTACGTGGAAAGGAAATTGTGCACCTATTTCTGGATTTCTTAGAGCCCAAGGACAAATTTCAAGGTATTTTTGCTAGTTAATAAATAGAAAAAGTAAATAGAGGTATGTGTTTAGTTACACATACAAGGAGTTCTGTTTTAAATGGTAGATCCCAAACAAAGGGCACATGGATTAAATTTTAGAATATATGTCTGTAAACTCAAGTGCAGAATCCAAAGACATGTGAATTTCATTGTATCAACTGATTTTTCTTTACCTATGAAACAATATAGCAGTTTGGTCTATGAATTGCCCTTTCTTCAGTATTTGTTAAATAGAATTGGGAGGGCAGAATGGAGCCTGCTCATTGTTCTGCATTCTAAAGATGAACTATCTGGAATGGGAAGATTTTTAAATGATTTTCCCTATGGTTTTATAGCTAGAAAGTGGCAGCTGGGGAACTAGAACCTGAGTGAACTCTCTTTTCTCATTACATATTTACCACTGGGCATGGGTTTGTCGGTGGTGAACCCTCCCATCATTGCCACTTATAAAACTCTCACCAAAGTTGTCCCCAGTACCAGGGAGATGACAGCCTGCATGTTATACAGACATAGAAGAGTTATCACCAAGTCTGCCCTAGCTTCACCCCTGGGGATAAGCATTCTGCAAAGATGAAGAGAAGACAGAATCAGTTTGGGCAAGAGCAGTGTAGGCTGCCATTTAACCACGGCAAGAAGGGTGCTGATCTGTCCTTCACGTTGTAGACAAAATGGGGTTCCCAAAATGAAAATCAGATCATGTCATCTCACTGCTCAAGACCGAGTGGCTTCCCATTATTCTTGGCTTAAAGACTAAACTTTTTCCATGGCTTAGAAGTCCTGCCCACATCTTCACCATCACCTGACAGCATTCCCCTCTCCTGCTTCCTGGTGCAGAGACACTGACCTTGTTTCACGTCCTCCAGTGCGTCAGACGCATTCCCTCTCCTCACAGAGGAGCGATCCCTTGCTCATCCTTCGGAATTTGGTTCAGATATCACTCTGCTGGGAAAAGTGTCTCTGGGCAACGTCTTTTGTTCCAGACACTCAGAGAACTGGGAACTGTATTTCTCAGTGCACCTGGTCTCATCTATGTGATTATTTGAATAAGGTCTGTCTCTTCTCACTAACTGGAAAGTTCTTTGAGCTGAATTTATATTTATTTTTGCTTCCTATTCTATTCTTAGTACCTAACACAGTGCCTGGCACACAATAAGCCCTCAGAAACATATCTTTTGAATAAACTGAATTATTTACACATAAAGTATTGAAATATAGCCATTGTTTTCCCAGAGAGGGTATTTAAATCACCAAGATGTTATAGTATTCAGGCTACTGCTGATGTGTAGTGTTCATGAAGGGGTTATAGTACCATCAATTCACCTCTAATATATGGAGTGAGAAACCCTTTGGAAGAGAATATGACTTGAACACAGGCAAAGAATGAGTCAAAGAAGCAGCTCTTTGTTTTTAAAGGCCTATGAACATCTAGGATGTTTTTGAAGAGAAGCGCACCAGGCCAGTCCTACAGCACACACTCCATCTGCGCTCTGGAGCTTACTTCAGCGGCCTCTGAGACGCCCTCCTGTAAGTCTGAGCATTCTGCAAGCTGCCCAGGTGCCATACACTGATTTCACCAAAAGCTTGGTCCTCCTCCTCTCCAGAACACAAAAGTTATTCTCTACTCCTTCTGCCCTCTCAGCTTCCCAAATTCTTCTCCTAAATATCCTCCCATACTGTTCTCTCCTTTCCTCCCTAGAGGCCATAGCTTCCAATTGAACCACCTTAGCAAGGATGTTGCTTCAGTTTTCCAGGTGGTTTCTCTGCTGCCAAAGCCTGTCGCCACCAATCCATCCTCTATACTACCAAAGCTTCCCTTTCAAAAATTAAACCTGAGCATGCCACTCTTTTATTTAAATCTAAAATCCCCCTTTTACTGTGTGGGGATTGCTAGCAATGGCCTCTAGGATAAGGTCTGAACTCTTTAGAATTGCAAATAAGGCTTTCACAATAGCATTATGACTTACCTCTCCAGCTTCTTTAATAGTCATCCTGGATACACACCCTGAGCCTCCATCAATTTGAACTGTTCTTCTTGTCCTAACACCCTCCTTCACTTTGAGGAATCATGAAATATTCTTGCTTAAAATCCTCTGATAACATCCCCACCTTGTCAGAATCAAATGGATCTAGAGGCACTTTACTTTGGTAAAGATTATATTCATCAGTGATAAATAGTTAAAGTTTTGGATCCTTTGAAATGAAAGGCTAAAATGTGAAATACAAGTACTTTATGGTTTTTGATTACTTAAGCTGCATTATAATTCTCAGCATATGGCTTAAGTATAATAAGGTGATAGAGCCAGTCAGCAATTCCAAATATAAAATATTCTCCTTTCCTTTTGATGTCCTTAAAAAAGCAGAGCAATACTTTATGAAGGCTTGGTGTTCTGTCTATGAGATTTTGAATCAGACGGTCCAAGTCAGACGTCTGGCTTTCCTCTGTCCCTTGCTTATGGCTCTGGGTAAGTTGTTTTTGAAATCTTAGTTTTTTTCGTTTGGACTGTGGGTAACAGTGATTAATGTGGGAATGTTTTGAGGGTCGAGTTGAGGTATAGAATGCCTTATATTATGTGCTTGAAGCATCTCCTTTCACTTTTCTCATTTGTTCTAAGTTCCAGATAAAAATTCATCTTATTTTTTAGACGCTTCAAGTCTGGTTTTTGATAGAGGTGGTGAGGATCAGAAAGATCAAATTATGGGAACTTCTGCATTATGTTGTAGGAGGAATTTATAAACATTTTAGCCAAACAAGTGGAAGCTAGATTTCTTATTTTGGACTTGTTTTAATATTTTCCAACTTATTCTTCATCACCTTGTGTAATGCAAGCTGAGTATAACTTGCATTTTTATTACATTTCCACTGTGTCTTACATGTCTTAGCATATTCTGTAAAACTTTTAATGCAGAACTTAGCCTTGTGGAACATACAGTTGTTTGAACCGAATGGAAATATAATAAAAATATTTATTCTGGGGGAGGGGGTAGTTGCTGGCTTATGAATAAGGCATTTATATTTGTATTATATTTTTTTCAATGTTTAATATGTCTATGTTGATATGTATGCTCATAGACACAGAATTTGAGAGAAAATATAGAAAATGAAGAGTTTAAAGGCCCATTTAAAGCTGGGTAGTGTTTGGCTTGTGGAAGTTTCTTATTAAATCTTTTACTCTTTCCTCCAAATGATCCATGCAAATTATTATTGAGAGTTGTACAAGTATTAATTTTTATTATTATTCTTAATCTTGCCCACCATCCTTTCACTAAAAGCTGTCTCCGAATGCTCATTCAGACCATGAGAGTGCCAGGATGGCAGGAGGCTCAGACGTACCTGCTGAGATGGGGTGAGAACTCTGTGAGAGTTCAGTATGAATGGGTGTCCTGCACCTGGCACAGGATGGCCTTCCCTCAGAGTTGGTCCCACCCTTAGTTCTCTCCTGAGGGCATTTGAAATTTGAGCCCTTTTAAAACCTTAAGCCAGAGTAATTAAGCTCCAGTATCAACCTTTTACAGAACGAGTGACTGATGATCTTTTTGAGTGTGGGATGACTGGCCCTCTGACAGCTGGTGGTGGGAGCCACGAGTAACCTCCAGTAGGACCCTGTGGGTTGAACCAGGAAGTGGAGAAAGATCATTCAGTTCTGCCACTTCGCAGCTGTGTGGCTGCTGACACGTTGATTACCTCTTCCGAGTCACTATTTCCTTAAATGCCAAGTGAGACAAGTGACAAGGAATGATGGGAACCTCAGCAATAATTTATGTAAAGTGCCTAGCACAGTGCCCAATACAAAATTGCTCCTTAATAAGTAATAAGAAGAATGTATTGTTTTTCTTCCTCTTTTTTCTTTCTCCTTTTCTTCTTTCTTCATCAAGAAAATCATGAGCAAGTGGTCATTGATCTAATAATTTCAAAGACTTTCATTTAAAAAAAACCTAAGTATACTAAGTACCTTTAGAAGAAATTAGAGTTATTGACTAAAATAAAAAGAGGATGGTCCAAATGGCTGCAGATTTTATACCTTGTATACAGTTGTGGCTGAAAAATCAAAGTATTGAGCTAGAGTCACCACCATAATGGAATTCCAAGGAGCAAGATAAAAGTGAAAAAAAAAGGGAAAGTATGTTTTATATTTGCTTGTCAGGTAGAGATGCAGTTTTTGCCTTTCAAAATGAGAACTAGCTTAGAAAGTGCAGTGAATATTTTACTTACACATAGTAAAAGATCATCGGTCGTAATTTTACTTTCATACCATAATCGACCACCATTTCACATAAACAGGTCACCAACATGACACAACAATATACTCCTGAGGTGACAATAAGAGCTTTGGAACTGAATAGGCAGAAATTCTAAAGAGTATAATTTAATGACCTATGGGCTTATATAAAGCACATCATGCTATCTATATAAATAGCATTTCTATATAAATTTCTATATAAATAGAAAGGCCACAGTGATGCTCAAATGGCAAAAGTCACTCTATGTGACATACTTCCTTTCTAAATGATTTCTAAATGATTGTCCCAGCTTTGACTATCACATTTTTTCTATTTTAACTTTCTATTTTTAAGCAAGTTCAATGACACTAATAGAGATCCTTCAAGAAGATGTATGGAATAGAATCATAATTTAAAATGTAAAACTTTTAATAACTTAAAAAATATCTGAAATAAAAGTATAGGAAGTGTGATTATTTATTTTGCTGGATGAAGACAGAGGGGAGGACAAAGTGGGCAGAATAATCCACATAAAGGCGTCTGAGTTCTGAAGCACATTGACACTTCTCTAATGGACTACGGTGCACCCAAAAATAATTAATCATGTGGTGAAAGCATTGCCAAGGTTAGAACTGAGGTCTCTGGTTTTAATGGAAATGTTCCATGCATGAACTAAAAGAACAACTTCCCTAGCTCAAACATTAGGGCATCTGTCATACTTAACTCAGAACAGTTCAGGAGTTCAGTAAAATATCAGATGGAGTTCAGCACTTTTATTTCTTAAGGTATTAAAACTATATATAATAAGGGAAAAAAAGAGGTTGTGATGAACTACTCAGTATGGTGGGTGGAACATCAATGAGGTCAAACTTAGAATCTCTGAAATCTCACGGAAAAAAATCCCCTATCACAGCTATTTCATTTTGTTGGAATCTGTTTTATGTGTGCTTCTTGAGATATTTAAGCAAATGATAAACAAAGACATAAGGGAAAACAGTCTGAGCTGGAAGGAAGAAGGCTTGACTATATTTCATTGCTTAATTTAATAAACCAGGTTAATGTCCTCATTTATTTGTGGCCACTGGATAAAGTGTAGACAGGTAAAAGCAGAATCTTCTGTGGAGCAACTGATGGTTACCCTGCACAGTTCCTTTCTCTGCAGCCGTTATGGGAATGCACCACTTCTTAAGGCAGGACACAGGGAGGCAAGGGGGCTGGTGTTCCAGGGGAAGAGAGGCTCCCAAGGGAAGTAGGAGGCAATGGATTCCTGGGAAATTTACACACAGTGCTTTTGAGGCCAAATGCACGGACTAAAGACTGGATTTCCTTATTCCACTGAAGCTGATGAACACACTGTCCTCGCCTATTAACAAGCTTAATTCTTTCAAGTGTATGGAAATAATAATTCCTGGGATTAATTAATCCCTTTATCCTTGGAAGATTTTGCTCAAAGCAAGAATTCTTTGGTTGGATCCATGAAGGGTTGATGGTTTAAGACCTCTCTTTGAGAGGCTGGGAGAGGAGTACGTGTACATTTAACACAGAAGTTATAATATGGGATGCGATTAAAATGCTACTCAAATTTTTGAGTCTACTAACTGGATTTCACACTCCTGCCCATTTTAAATCTTATAAGCCCCCCATGGTTGGTGACAATGTTAAGGCTTTCAGGTCTTTCCTGGACAGTATGGGGTTGCTGGGCCCTGTGGCCACCCTCCTCCCCTCTCCCCATGCCAAAGGAGAGGCCTAGCTGGAGCCTATCTATGCCACACTGAAGAGGTAACTAGCTCCCCATCAAGCCTCTTGGCCACAGTGGCCTAACCTGGGCCTGGAGCATTCTTCTTTTTGTACGTGTCCATCTGCTCTGGATTCTGCTTTTTGTGGTTTGAAACTATTGATGACTATCATGGGAGGGGAGAGTGTTTCTTGTCCAAATGGAATGCACGGAGAACACCACGTGAGAGGAAATACTTTGGTTTGTTGAAAAGGCAAGCAAGTCCCCAAGTGCAGCTATGGGGAAGGTGGGAGGTGGTGATCAATCTTTTTCACCCAATAAGACCTTTTGTTACTGGGTGCTGTGACTCACACCACAACCTGATCCTTTGCTCACTGGAGATTACGTATTAATGTCTTGAGAAGGCTGGAGAGATGTGGTTGAGCCATCTGGGAAGAAACATGAGAGGACCTAAAAAGACCGGCTCTTTGAAATACTCTGAGTTTTCCAAAGCAGCAATTAGCTCCGATAAAAATACTAATCAAAGAAAAACCTCCTCAGTCTTTTAAAACATAAATTCATAACTCAGTTTCTTGGTCCATCTTTTAGGTTCCCCTACTCCCACTTCACCCCAAAGCATAATGGTAAGTTTACAGTTTTAAGTGACCTATTCCTGTCAGAGAATGGCTTTTGGAAAGAAAAAAAAGAAAACAGAGAAAAAAAGAAACTTTTTAAATATATGGATGCTAGAGAGCTTTTGAGGGGAAACTTAAGATATACAGGGTAACAGAGTTATGGAAATTTTATATAAATTTTATCAGCTCAAACATCTGAAGTCAGACAGTATAAGATTTAAATATTGTCTCTGCCACTTATAATTTTGTGACCTTGAACAAGCTTATTTCTCTGAATCTTCTTATCCTCAGCCATAAAAGGGATGATAATGGAACCTATTTCTTAGTGTTGTCATGAGGAATAAATAAGTGTAAAATGCCTGGCATGCTGTCAGTCACACGAAAACATTGTATGAAATATTAGCTATTTTTATAATTATTATCATCATTATTTTTATTCCTTTGCTGTTTTACTTTCTTCTCATTTCTAAAATTTTCTGCATTCAGTTTGTCAAGGAGTAAATTAATAGAATTAATTGAACACAGAAACATCCTCTTGTCCAGTTTTTATCTGAAACGTCTGCCATGACTCACACAGTCTACTTGACAAATTTCTGCTCTGCCACACACAAATCATTCCAGTACCTGGAAAGCCCCAGGAACCCTTGTCATCTACTCACACTGACATTTCAATTTGAACAACTTGCCTGCTTTTTCTTCTTTCCTCCAAATTCTTAATTTTTACAGTTTTTGTTTCTCCAATACATCTTCCAATTGAGTTTGTTTTCAATCATAGTTTTATGGAATCTATAATGAATATTTAATTGCTTTACCCTTCTTTCATCTCAATTCTATTAATTAGACTCGAATATGTTCCTCTTTTCCCCGGTGTTCCCAAGTCAACCTTTTAACTCAGAGCTACTTTTCATTTTAAAAAACAAATACTCAGTTTCCTCTTCTTTTTCTTCCCTCTCTCCCACCTGCTTTTCCCTGGGCGCTAATGGGAAGCCGTGAAGCCTCTTGCCTCTTGGCTGCAACCTGCCGGGCTGTGTCAGGGCCCTTCCTCTGTGACAGTGGATTGCCAGAGACTTGTTCTAACACAGCACTATTCCTTGTAATCCTTTCGCATGCTGTACGCGCACTGAGTACATTCTCTGCCTGCCTTGGGTGCATAATCACTTCCCCTCGTGTGGTAGAGCTTCCTGTAAGGGCAATCAGAGGGCTGCAGCATTCAGTGGCCAGCTGATGAAGAATGCCTGCCAGCATCCTCCTTCCATGAGGCTATTATGCTGCAGAAAGGGTTGAGGGTCCAAGCATCAGCTTTCAAATGCCAGGTTCAAATTGTGACTTGGCCATTTGTTCTCACAGTATGTTGGAGAACTGCTTCTGTGGCTGTGCGTTTGGGGAGGGAGGGATGTGTTGCTAAGTAAGAACATTGCTGCAGCTCTGCTTCACATTATCCAGGGCTAGGGAAACAGTTATAGTATCTTTGTACCATGGACATAACAGCTGGTGTTTTTTCTTTTCCCTTTTTTCCCCCTGAGATCATATTCCATGCATCTCAGAACTTCACATTTTGGGAGAAATCTTTTAACTTTTCTCCTGTATCTTTCTTCAGTTGAAAATGGGGATAATGTCACTTTTGCCAATTCCTAAATAGGGCTGCAGGGATCCCTTAGATATTTCTAATGTTAGCAGGATATGGAATCAGGAAAATAAGTTCACAACCACCATTAACTGTGGCTTTATGTTGCTTTTGTGGCCCAGTTCTGAAGTAAATAACTTGTGTGAGGTCAGGGGAGCCACAGCAGGGGTTTGAACTTGGCCTGTGTATGCTCTTTCCATCACCTCCTCCAGCCCCTGACATGTTGCTGTGGAGAGACAGTCCCAGGTATTTGGGCAGCTTCCACTAAGTCTTGCTGTTGGTCTTAGGGGGAAGCTAGGATCCACAAGAAGACAGCAGCTCACTCCTAGGATGGAAAATACCGTAAGTCAGGGATTCTTCTACTCTGAGCCCTGCCCTTTTTAAAGACAGCAACTACTTTTATTTGCATTTTGGCTTTTAAGTTAATTAATGGGAATTAATATGTGTGTAAGAACTTCAGAAATTTCCCCAAGACTCATTATAAATTTAGTGTAAGAAGAGCAGTGGATTTTTTTTTAAATAGGGCACTCATTAAAGTTTTAGGTTATTAATAAAAGTATTTTTATCAGGGCAAGCTTAGCGCAAGTGCTACCTTGATGATATCAATTAATGCACTTCAGCCACATTCAACTGTGTCCTACAAGAGAAGCCATATGCTGTGTATGTGTAGGGTGGAGAGGAGAGGAGGTAGGTATTGAGAAGTGTTAAAGGCTGTCAGAAAAGCACATATTCATAATTTCCTTTTATTGGGAAAAAAGTTCCCAATTTAGTGGTTTGTGTTATCTAATAATCTAAAACTTCCTTTGCTATCACAAGATGTAGCAGAGAAAAATAGCATTTAGTGTATAAAAAAACAGAGCTGAGTGTCTGCTTATTTGGGAATTTATATCTGCTTATTCATTTATGATCACCAGCCAGGTAGCCAGATCAAGGAGCTGGCCTTGGTTCCAGTAGGCAGAGTGGTAAGTGAATAAACTTGCATGAGTTCTTCCTAACAACAATGACCACACTTCCCAAACCACTGGTCAGTCAGCATTTCCATTTTCTGTTTGCAGTTCGATGATTCCTTGGGTGCTACAAAATGTTCTGTCTGCCTTTATCAGTTCAAACAGCTTCTTTCAGCTCCAGCCCTGATGACACTCCAGCCACCTGAGATTACCCCAAGTTCCCTTTGTTTTCCAGAACTCCAACAACTCCATCTGGTGCTATGCCACATGTAGACCTGAAGAGCATGTTGTCTACTCCCCGTGCAAGTCACCCAGAAAGTTATTGACCTCATGTTCATCAATCCATTCTTCTAACTTCCTCTTTACCCTGGTTGAGAATCTGATTAATTGTACTACCACATCCGTCACACCTGCATGGAAACCACAAGAAGCTTGTGGTTTGTTTTTCTAAAATAAAAACATACAACATTTATTCCTCCCTTACATCCCAACATTTAGACATTGGATATTAATGAATGCCTTTCAAATATCATGCATTACATTGGTGCTGGGAGTACAATGAAAATCAAGATGTACAAGGCCCTTGTTCTTATGGAGTTTATATGGTGAGGAACAAAATAAAAGAATTACAGTCTTGATAAGTGCTATGAAGGAAATAAGGAAATCAGAGAATTCTAGGTGGGACCTGCTTTATGTAGAGCAGGCAGGGCCTCGAGGAGTAACTGCAGGCTGAGAAGGAGTAGTGAGGAAGAGATCTTGGGAGAACAATCCAAGCAGAGGAAGCAGCTAAGGCCCAGCAGCTGTTCCCGAAACTGACCGAAGGCCGATGAGACTGTAGCGGAGTGAACCGAATATGGTGTTTACGTGAAATATAGCAGGAAGCCCCTGAAGAGTTCATGTAGTCGAGCAATATGGTCTAGTTTGCATCTTTGAAGGACCTTCTGCTGTATGATGATTGGGTTGCCGAGGGAGGAGAGCCGGAGGGAGCGGCAGCTCAGGAATGCTGGCCGACTGCCCGTGAGAGAAGGAAGGACTTGGCCAGGTGCGAGGACCGAGTCAAGGTAGATTCTGGATGTGCCCTGCTTTAACAGTAAGCATGAGGGGTGAAGGCAAAGGAGGAGTAGGGGTGCCGTTAGCCATTAGAGGAAGGGCTATTCATGGAGATGGGAGGACTAGGGGAGAAATCAGTTTGGCAGGGGGAAGGGCCAAGCGCGTTCATTTTGTACGTGTGAAGTTTGAAATGACGCTGTGACAAGAACAAAGAAACCTAAGGAAGCAAACAGATAAAATCGTGCTAATTGCCAGAAACAATTAAAAATGTGCAGGAAACGAAAGGAAAGGAAATTACCATTTATGCCGTGGCTTAGCCTTGTACGGTACAGAGTGTGTTCTTCCCCTTACACCATCCTGATCCGTAACACAGATCCCCCGAACTACAGAAACCTCACAAACAGACGCTTTAAAAGACTGATTTTACAGGGAATGAGAGGTTAAAAAATATGTATTATTCCTGCTATTCAAGTGAGACTAACTTAAGTGAGAAGGAAATGAGATTGAAGGTCAAAATACCCAAAATAGCTAAAAATTTAATTTCCTCATGAGCTCAGATTTTTTAATATACCAGATAAGCCAGAAAGCACTCATGATCAAGGAAAAGTACAGAAGGTAAACACAAACCTGTAAGATTTGAGTCAGAGTGGTTGTGGGTCAATACAAGATAAAGTTTTATAAGTGTTCAGGATGGTCAAAAATGGCTAGAAAGATTTTGGGGTATTAATTTTGTATCCTGCAACTTTGCTGAATTCAGTTATAGTTCTAATAGCTTTTTGGCGGAGTCTTCAGGGTTTCTATGTAGAATATCATGTCATCTGCAAATAGTGAGAGTTTATCTTCTTCCTTACCAATTTGGATGCTTTTTTCTCTTTGTGCTGTCTGATTGCTGTGGCAAGGACCTCCAGTACTATGTTGAATAAAAGTGCTGAGAGCAGGCATCATTACCTTGTTCTCGATCTTACAGGAGAAACTTTCAGCTTTTTGCCATTCAGTGTCATGTTGGCTGTGGGTTTGTCATTTATGGCCTTTATTATGTTGAGGTATGTACCCTCTATACACATTTTGTTGAGTATTTTCATCATGAATGGATGTTGAATTTTTTGTCAAATGTTTTTTCAGCATCTATTGAAATGATCATGTAGTCTTTATCCTTCTTTTAGTTAATGTGGTATATGGTATTGATTGATTTACAAATATCATACCATCCTTGCATCCCTGGAATAAATCCCACTTGGTCATGATGGATGATCTTCTTGATGTATTTTTTTTTATATCGTTAATGTACAGTTACTTGAACAGCATTATGGTTCCTAGACTCCCCCTGTTATCAAGTCCCCCCCACATACCCCATTACAGTCACTGTCCATCAGTGTAGTAAGATGCTATAGAATCATTACTTGTCTTCTCTGTATATACTGCCTTCCCCATGTCCCCAATCCCCGACATTATGTGTGCTAATTGTAATGCCCTGTTTTCCCTCTTATCCCTCCCTTCCCACCCATCCTCTCCAGTCCCTTTCTGTTTGGTAACTGTTAGTCCTCTCTTGGGTTCTGTGAGTCTGCTGCTGTTTTGTTCCTTCAGTTTTTTCTTTGTTCTTATACTCCACAGATGAGTGAAATCATTCGGTACTTGTCTTTCTCTGCCTAGCTTAGTTCACTGAGCATAATACCCTCTAGCTCCATCCATGTTGTTGCAAATGGTAGGATTTGTTTTCTTCTTATGGCTGAGTAAAATTCCATTGTGTATATGTACCACCTCTTCTTTATCCATTCATCTACTGATGGACACTTAGGTTGCTTCCATTTTTTGGCTATTGTAAATAGTGCTACAATAAACATAGGGGTGCATATGTCTTTTTCAAACTGAGCTGCTGCATTCTTAGGGTGAATTCCTAAGAGTGGAACTCCTTGGTCAAATGGTATTTCTATTTTGAGTTTTTTGATGAACCTCCATACTGCTTTCCACAATGATTGAACTAGTTTACATTCCCACCAGCAGTGTAGGAGGGTTCCTCTTTCTCCACATCCTTGCCAATATTTGTTGTTGTTTGTCTTTTGGATGTTGGCTATCTTTACTGGTGAGGTGATATCTCATTGTGGTTTTAATTTGCATTTCCCTGATGATTAGCGATGTGGAGCATCTTTTCGTGTGTCTGTTGGCCATCTGAATTTCTTCTTTGGAGAAGTGTCTGTTCAGATCCTGCGCCCATTTATTTAATTGGATTATTTGCTTTTTGTTTGTTGAGGTACGTGAGCTCTTTATATATTTTGGATGTCAACCCTTTATCGGATCTGTCATTTATGAATGAATATATTCTCCCATACTGTAGCATGTCTTTTTGTTCTACTGATGGTATCCTTTGCTGTACAGAAGCTTTTTAGTTTGATATAGTTCCACTTGTTCATTTTTGCTTTTGTTTCCCTTGCCTGGGGAGATATGTTCATGAAGAAGTTGCTCATGTTTATGTCCAAGAGATTTTTGCCTACATTTTTTTCTAAGAGTTTTATGATTCTTGATGTATTTTTGAATTCAGTTTGCTAGTATTCTGTTGAGGATTTTTGCACCTATGTTCACCGGGAATTTTGGTCTGTAATTTTCTTTTGTGTGTGTGTGTGTGTGTGTGTGTGTGTGTCTTTGTCTGATTTTGGCATTAGAGTGACGCTGGCCTCATAGAATGAGTTTGGAAATATTCCCTCCTCTTCTACCTTTTGTTTATTCCTGCACTATTTGCAACAGCCAAAATATGGAAGCAACCTAAGTGTCCATCAATAGATGAATGGATAAAGAAGATGTGGTTCATATCCAGAGTAGAATATTATTCAGCCATAAAAGGAAAAGAAATATTGTCCTTTGCAACAACATCGATGGATCTAAAGGGCATTATGCTCAGTGAAATAAGCCAGGTGGAGAAAGACAAGTACCATGTGATTTCATTATTTGTGGAGTATAAAAACAAAGCAAAACAGAGGGAACAAAACAAGAGTAGACTCATAGGCACTGAGAAGTGACTAGCAGTTACCAAGGGGGAGGGGTTGGTGTAGGGTGGGGGGAACCGTGAGGGGGATAAAGGGGAACAATAATTCACAATCACAATATAAGTTGGTCATGGGACAGAAATACAGCCTCGAGAATATAGTCAATGATTCTATAACATCTTTCTAAGTTGATAGTAACCGCACTAGAGGGGGAGAGGATTTAATAATATGGGTAACTACTGAACCACTGTGTTGTACTGGCAAAATGCTGATACATTAGGCTCAAAACATAGGAAGCATTGGTTGGCTAGAGCTTTGGCTGAGAGGAAAGGTGGCTGAGAGGAAAGGAAGTACGTGAGTCCCCCATCATCAGGCCTCAGCAGCCACATCAAGGGTACTGGCAGCAGCATTGATATCTTTGTTTTTTGTTTTATCAAAGTACAGTTAATATAAAATATTACATTGGTTTCAGGTGTAGAGCACAGTGATTCAACAATTATACACACTATGAAATGCTCACTGCGGTAAGTGTAGTTGCCATCCATCACCATACATAGTCATTACAATATTATTGACTATATACTCTCTGTTGTACATTCCATCCTTGGACTGATTTATTTTATATTGGGAATGTATACCTCTTTATTCCCTTCATTTACTTAACCCATCCCTCCACTTGACCCTTCACGACAATCACCGGTTTGTTCACTGAATTTATAAGTCTTTTTCTGTTTCGTTTGTTTTATTTCTTTTTTAGATTCTACATGTGAGTGAAATCATAGGGTATTTCTCTTTCTATGTCTAACTTTTTTCACTTAGTACCATCCCCTCTAGGCCCATAAAACTGGCATTGGTGGCAGAGATCTGCATCCTAGAGCCCATAGCAGCCTCCGAACATAATTGCCCCTTTGTTACCTGCAGCCACAAGGTGACCTCAGTGGTAGGTGTGCCCTGGTAACCAGGAGGGCTTCCTGGAGTGCTGATGAAAGCCCCCTTTAAGAATCCCCAGGCCTATTTTAAGTGTATTTGAAGAGAGATGGGGTCCTGGAGAAAGTGGTGCCAGCAGAGCCATGAACACTGTGATTTTTTGCTGTGGTTCCAAATCTTCATCGTGTCCATTCTTCTTGGTTTTTCAGATATATTCTTGACCCTTGTCATGAGCCTATGATGCTGATAGGTGATCTGTTTTAGTATTCCAAGTAACGTTCACAATTTAACACAGTATTTCTGTGGGATGTTTTGATTCTTAATGGTAAAAACTTTGACTTTAAAGGTCAAAGGGTAAGCCCTAGCAGAAGACCATTTCCCTTTGCCTGTCATATTTCTCATGCCTGTATTTTAATAATGTCTCTTTGGATTCCTCATCTGTCTCTCTCTTTACTGGGGGTTCTGAGTTATTTTCTGACTTCCACAATGGCACGTGTCAGTTGAAGTAGGAATGCACTTGTAAGGTCTAGAGACCCATTCCTTTCATAATATTTAAAGAGATACAAAGAATACACTAACTGGATTGGCTTCACATTTCAGATGTTTAACAAATGTTATGAGCCAGAATGTGTGTCTCAAATGTATATTTATGTAGTTGAACACCGTGGAATGTGTCTTCAGGGTGCTATTGTAAACAAGCTGTCAAGCCTAACTGGGTTATCTTGGGGGAAAAAAACCCAACTCTTCTTGCATACGCCATTTACAAACCTTGAAGAAACATTCGCTAATCTGATCGATTGGGTGATTTTAAAAACATGGGGTACTGGGTTATTTGTTCAGAAATCCAAACCTCAGGCCCTTGTTTACCATTTGGGAAAACTATTTTAAAAAGTAAAAGTCAGTCAATGAACAAATTGCCTCAAAATTTTTATAAGTGGCACTATGTTTTCTTTCTTTTTAAAGGAAAAACAAATTAAATTGATTTTTTAGGCATTAGATAATGTTGAGATTAAACATTAAACTTTTGGGTAAAGTTAATACATTCACTTTCTCTTTCTTATACTTTTACTAGTGAATAAGCAGACTTATCCTAATATCCCAAATTTCTATGATTAATTCAAAGTCTTTTTCATTTTAAATATAAAATAGTGGAATTCCTAAAATAACATTTTACTAATTTTAAGATTTCTTTGTGAGGAGAATTAATGAAATAGAGAGGAGTAGAGGACCAGCCTTAGCTGATCAGTTTGGAATGGAGAGACTGTTGCCAAGGGTATCAAGGAAGGCTTCCTGGAGGAAGGGCAATTTGAACTAGGTCTTAGAGAATAAAAAGAATGTCTTCCGATGGACTTAAACAGGGGGACATTCAAGAAGGATAAAACAATAGGGAAAATTCTAGGCATGTCTGGGAAGTAATGACAAATACGACTTAGAATAGTGTATATGAATCTAAGTAGTGGATCCAGTGGAAGATCTCTCACAGTAACCCAGGCTACCATTGTAGTGGAGGGAATTTATTTCATTCATTCATTTGTTTGGCATCTGTTTATCAAGCTACCTCCTACATACCAGATGCTGCTGGAGACAATGAGTATAAAGGAAGGGATGTCTGGAAAAAATTAGGAGAGGGTTCAGACAGAGCACAGTGACATATTAATAGGGGTAGGCAGAGGAGGCTGAAGTCCTGGAGCATTCAGAGGAAAAGCTCCAATACTCATGAGAGAAAAGTGCCTTCCACTGTGGCCTAAGGAGCTAAAATAAACTTAAATGGAAGAAAATCCTATAGTTTTGACTTCCATTCATTAATTCAACAAGTTTTAATGAGCCCCCTTCTCTGGGCCCGGTGCCATGCTAGCAAGAGAAAGAATTCTGAGCCGCTAGAACAGACAGTAAGAAAGGCATAGACCTTCCTCGTAGGATGTGTTGCAGAAGAGCACAAACCCACTGGGATGGGTGGAGGTCCGGGCACAAAGGGCCTGCGACCTCTTCTGACGGGGCAGGAAGCCCTGGACTCAGGCAGCCTTCAGATCATCATTGTGGACGTTGGCTATCTTTGAACTACAGATTTGCAGAAGTGCCAACTATTAATAGACTGTAGAAAGCAGAGTTTACTGTAAGAGGCTGACAGATATAGATCTGAGATATCATTTTACTGCCAATTCCTCTTCTGCCCGCAAAAGCTTTGTTGGCCCTTGAGCCACTTCCTTTCTCTTGCTCTTCTTACTGGGGAAACCAAACACCAGGGGCTAGGTACAGACATACTCTGGGGCTGTCTGCAAACACAGATAGGGCACAAATAAGAAATAAACTCTGGTATTATAGGCCCAGCTTTTTATTTACATTTATTTATTGTCTGGCTTTTGGAAAGACCAAACAGATCTCCTTTCCAGCCTTTGCTCTTCTCTCCCCTCCAAGCAGCCCAGAGCATTTGGACTTACATTTATTTTCACGCATGATTTATAAGCTTTCTCTCTGGGAATTTTGAAGTTAGGTCCTTCACTAACAGAGCATCCTGAAGTCATGTCAGCAAAATATATACTTTTGTTTAATGGAGCAATAAACTGGTTATGGAGTGGCCTTAGAACTTTTTAAAAAGACTGCTGCAGGCAATAGCTTGAATGTCTTCCAAATTCTGGGCATGTCTTTTTCAGTCTTAAATAATTAGAGATCTGGTACATTTTTGTGGCTGTCCCAGTGATAGACTCACCCAGAAGCAGAGAAAATGACTCCTAAAATATTGTCCACACTGTGGTTCTTTACATGCATAAGGGTCTAAATAAAATAGTTCAAACTTTAGGGAGTTTCAGCTATAACCTTTTCAGACATGTTTATCAAGGGCAAGAATATGGAATTTTCTGCTTCTGGGTGAGTCTATCACTAGGACAACCACAAAAATATACCAGATCTCTAATTATTTAAGACTGAAAAAGACATGCCCAGAATTTGGAAGACATTCAAGCTATTGCCTGCAGCAGTCTTTTTAAAAAGTTCTAAGGCCACTCCATAACCAGTTTATTGCTCCATTAAACAAAAGTATATCTTTTGCTGACATGACTTCAGGATTCTCTGTTAGTGAAGGACCTAACTTCACTGATGAATGCAGAGATATAGTGCTGTGGGTTTTTAAGTGAATGAAGGCTGTTAGTTGACAGTGCCCACTGTTGTGTGAATTGTGTATCTAGAGGACGCCATGGCAGATTTACGGCTTGGGACTTTAAAACATTTTTTCCCCCTATGGATCTATTTTCTATTGCCTCAACTTTGCTCTTTATTTTGTTACAAAATATTTGATTTTTTTTCATCATGGACTTCCTTGCCTGTAGATATTTTATAATAATATTATAATCTCTCCATGGTTTGTACTTTTTTTCATTTTAACTCTGGATTTTAGGGATTTTTTCCAGTTGTTAATTAAATATATTTATTTGTCCATTTACATAATGCCAATGGATTTAACTTGAAACTTTTCTTTCCTAATAATGCATTGTGAAACTAGAAGATATAATTCACATCAAGTGTGAAAATATTTCTATTAGAAAATAGTGAGAAAATAAATGAATCAGAAGTCTCTGTTGGTGATGATGTGAAGAATATCACATTTGTTTAGTTGTTGTTAGAATAATGTAGACCTTTCAGTTACTATGAATGTCTTTGAAAATCTTGGTTGAATGTGAGAACTGGATAAAAGTCTGATAAGATAATATTGAAAGGAAAGGAGCGCTCCTTTCCTTTCATTGGTGCCGAAACCCGGGAGACGGGACACCCCAACTGGGCCCCGTCTTCCCCCCTACACCAGCAGCAGCTTGCCCTCGTCCTCTTTTTCCAGCGCTGGCTCCTCACACTCACCACTCCTCTTCGGCCTTTGGGTAAGTTTTCCCCCGGAGCGGGCCGCTCTTCCCCGAGCTATCGCAGCGCCATTGACCATGATTGTCCAGCAAGGCCCTGATGCTCGGGGACGAGGAGAGAACTCTCCTCGCCTTAAGCCTTCACAGCTGTGGTGGACCCTCAGGCCCCTCCTCCAACAGCCATAAACGAGGTGACTCCTTTGCGGGTGAGAACGCTCCGCCGAAAATTCCTAATACTAGGTACCTCATGACTCCGGCACTCTGCCTTCTTAGAGAAGTCTGGGTGATGACCCACACTTCCTAAGAAATTCCGACTTGTATACGAGTTTCCGCAGACCACCAAGGATCATCGGGGATGCCCTTTGTCTCCTTGTGGTCTGCTCCCAGTCCGAGGATCTCCATTCGTCTTCCCCTGTTTGTCTCCTTCTCTGTCCTTTAGCCATGGGAGCCTCCTCATCCCTCCCTAAGGATTCACCTCTTGAATGCCTGCTCAAGTATCTAGCCACCCTCTCCCTGACACCTGATATAAAACCAAAACTTCTCCGTAAATACTGCTCCCAAGATTGGCCGACATACCCCCTAGACAATAACAACCAATGGCCCACAGGGGGAACTCTTGATCCTAACATCACTCACGATCTCTTTAACTACTGCCAGCGCCTGAAAAAATGGAAGGAGATTCCCTATATCGAAGCCTTCCGCCTCCTCCTCCCGCCTCCCTCACCACCGCCTCCTCCTCCTCCCCCCGCCTGCCCCCAAGTTCTCCTAGCCTGTAAGCCATGTCCCCCACAGAAGCCTCCCATTCATTCCCTTCCCCTTCTTCTCCTACAACAGCCCTTCTCCCTTCCTCCCCTACCATCTCCTCCCCCATCTCACCTCCTCTGCCTTCGTCCCCCTCACCTGCCCCTCCCCCGTGGATTGAGCCTGAGCCTTTCAGCCCCCCTTTAACTAGGTCCTGGGGGCCTCCTCCGTCTTTGCCCTCATCACCTGTTTCTCCCCCACAGACTGAGCCAGAACCCTTCAGTCCCCTTCAGACTCGGTCCCAAGGGCCTCCCAAAATTATTGCCCTCCTCTGGGACATAGCTTAGACAGACTCACTCAAGCCCTATTACAGTATACCAGCCTGGACCCAGAAACGCCTGACGGAAGACATGTCCTTATGACATACTTCCTAGCTCAAAGCTACCCCGACATTAAAGCTAAACTCAAAAAGTTAGAACAGGGCCCTGCTACCCCACAGACTGAGATCCTAACAGTGGCCTTTAAAGTCTTCCATAACCGGGAGGAGGAGAAAGAACGCCATAAACAAAAGGCTGATCAGGCCAATTTCCAAATGTTGGCCCAGCTGATAAAACCACAACCTGGGTGCCCTTCTACAAACAAGACCCCCCCCCATCCCCAGGAGCTTGTTTCAAGTGCGGACAAGAACGACATTCGTCAAGGGCATGCCCCTACCACCCCATGCCCCAGATGCCACAAAAAGGGTCACTGGGGGTCTGATTGCCCAGCCACCCAAATGGGAGGCTGGACGAACAATCCTCATCCTAAGCCCACCGTAGTGGGGCTGGCAGAAGAAGATTGACGGGGCCCGGGGGCTTCTCACCCGACCATTTCCATCACCAAACAGGAGCCCAGAGTTACTTTAATAGTAGATGGTCACCCCATCTCCTTCCTCCTGGATGCAGGAGCCACCTTCTCAGTCTTGCGAGAATACCGGGGCCCTACCATGCCTGCCATTACTCCTATAGTCGGGGTAGGAAGTAAACAGATTTTCCCATTAACTCCCCCCTTTTATGCACAATCCAAGACAATCCCATACCTTTCTCCCACTCCTTCCTGGTTATGCCCCAGTGTCCCATCCCTTTACTAGGACAGGACATCCTTTCTCTCCTCCACGTTTCCATAACTATATCCACTCCCACAGCCCCCAGTACTCCCTTTCTGATGGCCCTCATAGCCGACGACCCCCCTCTACCCAATGAAAGCTCCGGTTCTGCCCTCATACACCCTGTAAATCCCAAAGTTTGGGACATTACAAGCCCCTCCATGGCCCTATGTCCCCCTGCCTCTATCAAATTACGTGACCCCTCTCAGTATATCTGTCAGGCCCAATACCCCCTAACCACTTCAGCCCTCATAGGCCTCCAACCCATCATTCAAAATCTCTTAAACAAAAATTACCTCAGACCCACTCACTCCCTGTTTAATACCCCCATATTAGCTGTTAAAAAAACCAATGGATCTTTCCGCCTTGTCCAAGACCTTCGCCTCATCAACATGGCCATTGTCCCTATCCATCCCTTAGTTCCAAATCCATACACCCTTTTATTGCAGATCCCTGCCTCGGCATCCCACTTCTCAGTCCTAGATCTCAAGGATACATTTCTTTTATCCCTCTGGACCCCTCCTCCCAAGATTTTTTCGCCTTCACCTGGACGGACCCATACACAAGACATTCTGAACAACTCACTTGGACAGTTTTGCCACAAGGCTTCTGAGATAGTCCCCATATTTTTGGACAGGTCCTAGCTCAGGACCTCAAACAGTTTCATCATGATCACTCCGAGTCCACCTTATTATAATACTTGGACGATCTTCTACTCTGCAGCCCCTTGTGGGAACAGTCTCAACTTGACACTGCTTCCCTACTTAACCTCCTAGCTTCCAGAGGTTACTGGGTATCCCATGTCAAAGCTCAAATCTCTTCCCCTTCTGTCACTTACCTCAGACTCCTTCTATCTCAACAAAGAAAGTTCATTACCTTAGACAGAAACGGCTCCTCTCTGACCTGCTCATTCCCAAAACCAAGACAGAAATCCTTTCCTTTCTAGGCCTGGCTGGGTATTTTAGAGCATGGATCCCTAACTTCTCCCTGTTAGCAAGACTCCTATACGACCTCAGCAAGGGCCACCCTGAAGAACCATTATCCTCCTCACCCCGACACTCCTTCATTAAGCTCTGTCAAGCCCTTGAGGAAGCCCCAGCTCTCCATCTTCCTGATTTGTCAAAGCCCTTCTCATTATACATTCATGAGAGGTCCAGTCAAGCTCTAGGAGTCCTAGGCCAATATTATGGCCCATCCTTTGCCCCAGTAGCTTATCTCTCCAAGCAATTAGACCCCACAGTTCGGGGATGGGCCCCCTGCCTACGGGCATTAGCCGCTGGTTAGCTCTTGCAGAAAGAAGCTCATAAACTAACATTCAGGGCGCCCCTTACCATTCTGTCCCCACATCACCTAAAAGATCTCTTAACCTACAAAAGTTTACAGATTCTCCCTCCCTCCAGACTCCTGACCTTACTGTCCTCTTTCCTCCAAAATCCCGTTCACCCCCTTTGCCATCCATACCCGAATCATGACTTTTTCCTCCTTTACTGCTCTCTCGCTTTTTTCCCCTCATTCCTATTGTCTTCCCCGCTACCCCAGCCTCCTTTGTATAGCGATTCAAAGTAGACAGACTTACACACAGCATCAAACAAAAGTTACTGCCCTCATTGCCACACCAGACTTCCCTCTGAAAGGCTGCTCTGAGCCTTTATACCTCCACTTTCCTCCCTCCACCGAAGTGTTCACTAGCAGCTCCCCTTTATTCTCCCTACCTCTGCTTCCTCTATGACCAAAAACAAGCCTATTGCAGGTGATGGCCAGACACCTACGGGGGATGCCCCTACTGGTCTTGCGCCATTCACTACATGGGTAACTCCCGGTACCCATAGTATTACTCCTCCAACCATTTCATAAAATATCCCAACGGCTCATTCTCCTTATCAATCCCAGATCCCTGGGACTCTTGATGGGCCACCAGGGTCACAGCCTCAGTTTACTATGGGGGATCCTTGACCCCCCACGGTACCCTTCATATCTCTCGAGAGTATGTTCCCTCTCACTCCCAGATCTCTCAAGTTGCATCAGATATCGGACATTCCGAAAAAGTCATTATCCAAACTCTTGATGGCACCTCTTCATCTTCTTATCCCCGCCCCTCTTCCAATTTCTCCTACTCTAAGTTACAGTTCATTCAAGACACCACCATCTTTCTCAACCACACCCTCAACACCATCAATTGTTTCTTGTGCGCATCACTACAGCGCCCACTGCTGGCCGCCGTGCCCCTTAATATTTCCAACTACTCCTTCCATGCAGAAAGACAACCCCTCTGCCCCCTGGCAGACATACCCCTATGGGAACCAGAATACGCAGATAATCTCACCATCCACCACTGTGTAAGCCCAACTCCACCCCCCTCCAGCTTACTTCACTGCCTCTCTATCTACACCCCTACCTCCGGCTCTAAGACTTTTACTCAACTGGGCCATTTCTTTTAGTGTAATGGCAGTCTTTTCAACTCACTGCCTCCCAACTCCAGCACACCCTGCATTCTCATCACCCTAATCCCACAGCTTACACTTTACAGCATGGCAGAATTCCTTGAGCTCCATCCTCCCTTGCCCTTGCGCACAAAAAGGGCTGCTTTCCTTCCCATTATAGTCAGTATTTCCCTAGCCACCTCAGCCATTGGGGCAGGATTTTCAAGGGGAGCCTTGAGTCACTCTCTATGAGCAATTAGAGATCTCAACGCCAAACTTGAGGGAGCCCTGACATCCACTGCCAATTCCCTAGCCTCTCCAAAGACAGGTCACTTCGCTAGCTAAGGTCACCCTTCAAAACCGGCGGGCCTTAGATCTGCTTACAGCCGAGAAGGGCGGCACCTGCGTCTTCCTTTGAGAGGAGTGCTGCTATTACATCAACGAATCCGGCATTGTAGAAACTGACATTACCAAATTCACCAATCTTGCCTCCAGCCTCCACTCTGCTTCCAATTCCAACCCATTCTCTTCAATACTAACAAACCCCCTCCTTACCTGGCTCTGGCCCATTGCAGGCCCCATAATAATCATTCTCCTTGCCTGTCTCTTCTTACCCTGTATAATAAAGTTCATCAAAATCCCAAATCAGAAAAATCTCTAATCAAACTTTCAACCAGCTTTTACTCAGGAACTACCAGCTTCTGGCCACAGAAGATCCCTCACCCTCACGTGACCTCCTCACCACATGCTGAGATGGACCCCTCTCTCCGCTGGAAACTGTTCCTGGAAACAATGGCCGCAGACGCCTGGCTTCTGGCACCCGTATCCTCTTGGCACCATTAGAATCAACAAGTCCTTGACCTATGGTTACAGGGAACCTTCATTGATTTCCAACCTGAAGAAGTCCACATCTACTTGTCCTTACTGTGGGGAGTCCTATCAACCCTTTCCTCCCAGTCCTCAAGCTCTCACTCCCTTCTCTGCCCCCGTTCAGCAGGAAGCAGTCAGAGAGAAAGCAACGTCCACAACCCCATAGAGGAGAAAAGGGGGAATGAAGGGCCCCCACCCGTAAGATGGCAAACTCACCCCTCGCCCCACCTAATCCCAGCACCTAGCCAATAGCCACCAGCCCTGTAGAAGTGACACCTCAATCAGCTCATGCCCCTTCCTATATAACCCAGCACCTTTCCCTAATAAAGTGGAATTCTCCTGTGAATTGCTGCTGTGTGTCGCTCCTTTCCTTTCAAATATGACATTTAAACCTTATTTATTGGCAGGCACTAATATTTCTGAAGCAATGCTATTTGAATAATAATTGCAACTGTTTATCACATGCTGACAAAATGCCAGGCATTGACAAGGATGCTGGCAACAAGATAATATCTCTGGCTTGTAGGACTTGATATCTAGGGAGGAATAAGCCATCACAACACTGTGGGACAAATTCTATGATAAGAAAGTACAGGAAGACACATGGGAGTTGGAGAGTGATTCAGTTGTAGGGAACAGCAAAGAACTTCTAAAGAAAGTAATGTCAAAGCTGATATGGTATGTTCGCAGTGAATCATAGCTTTGTATAGTCCCCTCCCCTTAAGAGAGGACAAAACCTATAATTTACTTCTATTTGTAGAATATGGCAAAGGTGGTAGAATATACTCCCATGAGTATATTACAGTATATGGCAAAGGTGGAGGGATTTTGCATATGTAGTTAAGGCTTCTAATCAGTTGACTTTAAATTAACCAAAAAGGAGGTTATCTTGGGCTGACCTAATAAGGAAGGCTCATTAAAAGAGACAGAAGTCAGAGAGATTTTCGTTTCGGCTTTGAAGAAGTGAGCTGCCATGTTGTGAGAAGGTCCGTGAGTTGGCAAAGAATTGTGGGAAACTCTGGAAGTTGAGAGATACCTCCGGTTGATGACTATCAGGAAAGCAGGAAACTCAGTCCCACAACCACAAGAAATTTAATTCTGCCAACAGTGATATGAGCTTGGAAGGGGACCCGGAGGCCTAGAAAGGAATGTAGCTCAGCTGACACCTCAACGGCAGCCCAGTGACCCCCTGAACAGAGGACTCAGCAAGAGGGATGATCAATGTATGTTTTAGGCAGCTCAATTGGTAGCAATTTGTTATTCATCAATAGAAAGCTAATACAGCTGACATGTAACTGATGACTTCTAGAATGGCTAAAATCACAGGCTTTCTGGTCAAGATGAACTTGCCTTCTCGTTTAGCCAGGTGACGCTGAGCACCTCTCGCTTTTCCTAGTCGGCAAAATGGACGTTATCATTATCATCACCATCTCCATCCTCTTTCTCATCATCTTCATCATCATCATCATCATCACCACTACCCATTGCCTTCATTTTCCTCCTTCTCCTCCTCCTCCTCCTCCTTCCCTAATAGGGCTATTATGGGGATTCAGCAAACTGAGCTGTTGAGGCATTTTACCAAGAAGAGTGGCATCGAGAGAGGCAGGATGCTTGCTTGGTCGGCCTGACCCTGGGTTTCAGAATGCTCTTCTCAACTCTAGTTTATATTGTCCTCTCTATGGTTATGAGCTCAGGCTTAGACATCTGACAGATCTGAGTTCAAATTCAGTTTCACTTTGAGCAAGAAATAAACATTTTAAGGTTCAGTTTCCTCATATATAGAAATAATAGTACACACCTTAAAGGGCTCTGAGGATTGAATGAAATAAGGTATGTGAAATGTGTAGCAAAGTACATGCCTAAACATTTCTTAAATTATTTAAGACACATTTGTATGTATTATTATTTGCCAACTTCATTTAGTATATATATGACACATATAAATAGTTACATCTAACATATACAAAACTTCTCCATGTATTGAATAGATTGTGGAGGAAAATTATAGCCTTTCTAAAGATCATGGGAGCTAAGGCATATTTTAATTGGTCTGGAGTGCTTTAGATCAGGTAAATACTGACAATCAGTTGATATGTTAGATATTCTGAGATTACCCTTCCAATCATTGGGTTTCTTAATTTTTAAAGTTCTTTGCTGTAATTATTTCTTGTGTGTGGATGTAGCTGATCTGACTGATTCATACTCCTCAGGTCTTTCTTCACTGATTATATAATTATTTGTTTTTTGATGTTCAAGGGCTGAATCACTGCTTTCTATTTTTGTCATTTCCTTTCTTAGAAGAGCTTGCCTTGCTCTGTGAATAGGCCCTGGTAATGTTTGCTTGGCTGAAAGCAAGCTTTTCTACATAATGTGGCTTATTATTACCATAATTTTCTAGACTTGGACTTGGCTATTGCCATTGCTAGCCCAGAACAAGCAAGACTGAAACTCCTGGATGTGACGATGAGGAATGGGAGAGGATTCGTTTTATTTTCTCGTTGTGTTAGCAGGGTCCTTCCCATGGCTGCTCTGCTTATTTTATTGGCACATCCGCTTCTTCTTTCTTTCTGTCTCATTGGCATAGACTATGTTTATTGTTGTCTTACAAACTATCCTTCTACTTGGCTTTTGCTGCTGCTAATTGCCTACTAACTTTCTCCCCATTCGAGTAATGAGTGGCAATTTTGCATCCACCTCCATGCAGATATTACAGTTTCTTATCATTATTGCACTGCATCTATTTTTCCCTTATACTCTATTTGACTTACATCTTTATAATGTCTTTTTACATGAAGGGAGCAGAAGCCATTTATATTCATAATTATTCCATCTCCTCAACAGCAAGGAAACAAGTATATTCAATGTGTTCTGTACAGCAATTTAGATTAGGGAACTGAATTACAGTTACTAACATGTTCAATAAAGTTTGAAAATTGTGCAATTGTATGAAAATATCGGAGCCTCTTTACCACTTCCATCAGGACAGGGAGCTAAAGCCTGTGGCTGTTTTAAGAGAACCGGTTGAGATTCCTGAGTGCCTGGGGTAAGCTGACAGTTTGGTTGGGACCCTTTTATTGGTCACCCAGTGGCACATTTCAAACTGTCAGGAGCTGTGCTCACTGACTGTGTGTACCTCCTTTTCTGGTATCGTTTGGACCACTGAGAACCAAGAGATAAAAAGCAATAGAGGGCAGTGTTCTTCTGCCATAGGCAGATTACATAAAACATGGTCAAGTTCTTATTCTGTGGCTTATTTGAATAGGCATTTCTCCCTGTATTTACCTGCTTTTGGAGAGGAGATGCCATAAGTATCCTGCAGAGAGCAGCTGATTGCTCCTGTAGTCACTATTGGCAGTGCAGCTAGTGTCAGTCTCTCTCCCCTGAACTGAAATTATCTCTCACTTCTCTTAACTCCAGGCTCATCCCTATCCAACCCCCCTTCACACTGCTGCCAGAAATTATTCTTTTAAAACAGAAATCTGACGTTGTCACCCCCATGCTTAAAAACCCTTGCCATCTCCCAACTGCAAATAGGAGATGCTGGGTAAGGGCACAGCTGTGGGACAAGGGAAACTTGGCTGGACATCCTTGGGGTAGTTATTCTGCCAGAGTGTCAGCTTCCTCCCCCTAGAATGGAGGCAACGGCATGTACCACACTGGATTACTGTATGGATTAGAGTAACCTGAGAGCGCTTGGGGAAGCCTCTCGCCCAATGGGGGCTTTCAAGAACTGTCAGCTCTAAACTATTTGTTTTTTATAGGTGTGATTGATTTAAAGTCAGTATCCTTTCAGGAAAAGGGAAAGCATCAGGAGAGAAAATTCATGTAATTTGGCCTCTTCTCCCAATCCATCAGAATTTATTGTAATTCAATTGTAAGGTGACTGTAATTCACTGCTCTGTTTTTTCATATTCCAGGTTATTTTATATTCAAGTGATCATGACTATTAGAAGAATATTTCATTTTTAGAATCTGATGTTAGGGGGCTGACAGAAATGTCAGCATAACATGGCCAGAAAGAAATACATAAACAAAACAGTCAGATCAAAGAGAGTCAGCCAAAATAGGATCACATTCCAAGCAAGAGAGAAAAATGTTCAGAGGAAAATTAAAGAGGCTGACAGCAAATTAAATATCGTTGGCAAGAACATTTTTATCTGGTGCAAGATGCTTTTTGGGTTCTGATTCTTCTTTTAAAAACCCTGGTTCATATGAATCCCTTTGCATTTGCTGGCCTTCTGCTGGGATGACCCCAGAGTCTGTCCACAATAGCATCTTTGTTCATTTCACACCACCTAGCTGTTCCCTTCCCTCACTGCCCCCTCTCAAGGAGCTGCCCCCAACTACACCTGCCCATCCTTATGGCCTTACTCCCCATTATTTACTTATTTTCTTGCTTAACACTTTTCACTGCTGCGAAATATGAAGTATTTGCATATCATCTGTCTCCCCCCTGAAATGTGCATCACCCAAGGTGAAGGTATAGATTGAATGTTTATGTCCTCTCAAAATTCAGATGTTGAAACCTAAACCACAGTGTGATAGTATTTGGTGTCAGAGCCTTTGAGAGGTGATTTGATCGTGAGAGTGGAGACTTCGTGAATGGGACCAGTGCCCTTTTAAAAGGGACCCCAGAGAGCTCCCTTATCCCTTTCATCATGTGAGGACATAGTGCGAAGATGGCTGTTTAGGTCCCAGGAAGTGGGTTTTCATCAGACCCCAAATCAGCCAGTGTCTTGAACTAGGATTTTCTATCCCAGAATTATGAGCAATAAATTTCTGTTGTTTATATCCCCAGCTTAAGGTCTTCTGTGACAGCAGTCCAAATAGACTAAGACGTAGGGCCTTGGTGTTACTCAGTTATACCCCTTGTACCTAGAATAGAGCCTGATGCCATAGTGGGTATTCAGTAAATACTTGCAGGATAAGTAAATGGATAGTCAATTTAAAGTCCAAATTCCCAAGAAGAAATGTTTTAAAGGTGTTCTCTCTACTTGGTTGACAAAAAAACCAACTTTTCAAGGATTGAGACTTTGTCCTAAACAACTCCTTAGTAAGGGAAAGCTGCTTTGGCTCCTATTTTATCTGCAGGTAACGTATGACAGTCACTTAGAGCAGTTACTGGCATATAGTAAGTGTTTACTAGGTACTAATTATTATTACTATTGTGAGTATGATAGATTAAAGATCCAATTTCTACTCAGGTAGCCAGCCTGCATTATAACAGTGCAAGCATACTGCCTACAAAGGTGTCTCTGACTGTCGCTGCTCTGTCGGGCTTGAATGAGCACGCTTGAACTTACTGATGAGTATGAGAAACAGGAGCGAGAGGAATAGTCGGCCCTGTTGCCAGCGCTGTGAGAAGCTGTGCTGTGTCAACACCAGCAGAGCCTCGTAGTCACCACCCTGAGGCTCCGTCCTGCTCTGAAATGCACAACAGTTCCACCTGGCAGAATTGTCAAAGTTCTTCCCTTTGTTTCTTCATTACTGACATCATACAATTTGCAGCTGTGCCCAGAGAGGTGCAGAGAGGGGAGTGAGAGTCAGGACACACGGGTGCCTGATTTAGTCCTGCCCCTGTGTGCTCCCAGCTCCCAGTTCAGCACCACTTCATCTCCTGATACCTCAACTTCCTCATCTGGAAATGGGAAGAATGCCTGCTGCCCTCCAGCACCTCAGAGGAAGGTCATGGGGGGGAAAGTGAATGGCAGCAGGAAATACTGACGAATACAAGCACCAGAATCTTTAAAAAGCAGTGTTTAGTACAGTGGATTAGCACCTCTCTTGAATCACCAGTGAAGACAAAGAGATTAAAAACTGCTGCCATTTCAAAAGGCAGCCCTAACTACGTCAAGGACAAGCCCAGACTGCATCTATGTGGCATATTAGCTCTCCTGGCATAGTCCTCAAACTAGCATTTGAGATCTAGTTTTAAAGTATAAATATGAATGACAGATACAGAAAAATACACAGAAAGACCAAGAGAAGAAACAGAAGAGACTGTGCATCTATATATGTGTCTCGATTTTGGTGTATGTCAGCTAAAAAATCACCAAAAAGCATTCATGTTGTTAAGATGGATCATCGTCTTTCCTTTTGCCTTCTCCCCTATCTTGATTTCTCTACAGATTTTCTAAACTTTGCGTTGTGGAGGCTCTTTTTGCCTATTCAACTTAAGGCAGCTTCAAATGCAAGCACAAACAGCCCTGCAAAAACATTCTGTTCAATGAAAGATAAAGTATATGACTTACCACACGATTATTTTTGCAAAAAGCTATTATATAAATATACAAGCTTATGTGAGCTTAAATAGTCTGAGGCAAGGATACAAAGAAAGGAAATACATACACATCTACGGAAGCAATGCTCACGGCGGCCTGGCTTTAATAGACAATTGCATACCCTCACTTAAAGGGCAAAGAAGAAACCATATGTCTATTTTAGTGACTCCATCCTGAAATGGTGTGATTACTCCTTTTATTATATTTTCAAATAAATACATATGGGACCTGTCAGATGTCAACAGTGGCTCAGAAAAAAGTATGAATTAGTCACACTGGCACACGGGGCTCGGGAACAATGAGCGGTGCTCTGAAAGACCCTTGAATACAAACCTATTTGCCTCTTAATCCAAATGAATAATTAATGATAATTATCATGCTGCAGTTATTATCTGTGATAATAATATATCCGTAAGGTGAATAAATTCAATCTGCTACTATGCAGAAATGGCAACTCATAATATTCTTAAGAAATACAGATATAATTATCAGTATTAATGGTCAAGGGAAAAAAAAAGACATTTTTATATAAGGAATTACAGCAAAAGGTCTCTAGTAAGGTGGAAATGAATCGTCCTGATAATAATTTTTCCACAGCCCTCACCACCGTGGCCCTGCCAGGGTGCTGATGGGGTTCCTACTTCTGTGGCTAAGTTCCATTTAAGTTGAAGCTTTACTGTGCTCTTGTGCATTGCAATCTGCCCATAACGTTTCCATTATCGCCCTTTAGAAAATGACTCCGGTTAAGTTTAAGATCTTGTAAAAAGGCATGTGAAACATGTTAGGACAGGTAGGGGCGGTTGGGCCACCAACTTGACAATTTGATACTTAAAGGGAAAGAAGGCAAAAAGCCAAAACAAATACAACGTGAAAAGCTTGGTTACTCGACAGGCTGGAGGTGGGACAGTGTTGATTCGTGGCTGTTGTGGGTGGTGGTGGTTTCTTTTTAAAAGGCGTTCATGCACAGAGCCAGCTAGTGCAATGGAGCGCAAGCATGGCACGTGACCTGGTCCTTCCATCGGTTCCCTTCACCGGAGGGCAGGGTGCTTGGCCATCGTTTTGTGTGTGTGTGTATATGTGTGTGTGCACAAAAATGAACACCTTCACATACATATATCTTATCAGTGAAAGTCATGTCAATTGAGGTACAATTAACATAGAATGAAAATTATCCTTTGAGATTATAATTTATTAAGTATGGGGAAATAAAAAGCAGTCACATGACATCCATCACCATTTAAATACAGAATCACCTCTTACGTGTTGCCTGTGTAAGTTATCCCCTTTCACACTCCCAGCCTCTAGTAACCACCAGATCTACTTTCTGCAGGGATAATTTTGCCTTTTTCAGAAGGGCATATAAACTTAATTGTATTCAATTGGGTTTTTTGCATCTGACTTCTTTCACTTAACATATTGCTTTTAAAATTCATCCATGTTGTTGCATATGTTAATAGTTCGTTCTTTTTAATTTTCTGAGCAATATTCAATTGTTTGGTTGTATCACTATGTATTCATCAGTTTGTGGACATTTGGGTTGTTTACAGGTTTTAACAATTATGAATAAGGCTGCTATACAAATTAGTCTACAGGTCTTTGAGTGGACTTATGTTTTCATTTCTTCTGGGTAAATAAATAAAAAAGGGATTGGTAGGCCAAATAGTAAATGTATGTTTAACTTTATGACTGTCAAACTCTTTTCCAAAGTGGGTGGAACATTTTACATTCCAGCAACAGTAAATGAGAGTTCCAGTTGCTCTGCATCCTCATCAACACTTGGAATAGTCAGTTTAAAAGCTTTTGCCATTCTGGTTGGTTTGTAGTGATATCTAATTGTCATTTTAATTTGCATTTCTCTAATGATCTATAACATTGAACATCTTTTCATGTGTTTATTTATCATCTATAAATCTCCTCTGGTAGCTTGTTGGTTCAAACCTTTTTCCATTAAAAATAAGTTGTGCTGTATGTCTTTTCCTTATTAAGTCATGAGTTATTTGTTTTAGATACAAGTTCTTCATCAGATATATACTTTGCAAATACTTTTTCCCCGTCAAAGGTTTATGCCATCATTTTATAAACAGTGTCTTTCAAAGAGTGAAAGTTTTTGATTTCTTGAGCCTGTGTGAATTTAGCAAGCAAAGCAAAATGGAGAGATTGTGCCAGTTAGGACACTTCCTCCCCAAATAAATGGCTAATATTTCTTGAGCACTAACTACATATAAAGCTCTAGGCTAAATCTATATAAAAAACATATAAACAGCAGCTTAAGAAAAAGAATAGTAGCAATAGTAATTCAGTAGCTTGCATAATTTAGTTAACTGCTATCCCACACTATGTCTTTATATACACAGCTGTGGATATTTTTATCTAGGATAGATATTTTTTGGCTAAGAAAAATATCTAAGGACATACGTATAACCATGAAAGTGGGGTTTTCCTTTGATAAAATATTATACGTATATTTGAATTTTATCATTTGTAACCTTTATACATTGCGATGTATAAACAGAAAATGTTACCAGTTACTTGGTATGTTTAATATGTTAGCACTGGGAAAAGTAAACTTTTATTTGACACTGGTGGAGTAAGTCTAAAGTATTAGAGGAATATAAGGCAGTTCACTCTAGAGAATGCTTAACAGCCAGATTTAAAAAAAATGTTTTTAGAAGTAACATTTATAGGGAATTACTACAAAGCTTTCAAGATTTACATTCAAAGCCCTCAGATTTCCATGTAAAATATTTCATGTACTTCTTATTATTGATTAGTTAAGCAAAAGAGAAAAATTATCAAGCCCACTATTTGCAACAATGTTTAAAAGTCACTTTTTCTCTGTCATTTTATAATATTTCTAAGTACTTTTGTACTATTTGTCTTGTATTCATTTGGTCTTTCATTGATAATATTTCTCCAAGGTCCTAAATCTGCTTTCTGTCTTCCAGGAACAAAACCTTTGTAGAATCAGATTTTCTTGTCTTTTCTCTTTAAAACTATTTTCACGTCATAATTTTGTTTAAAAGTATAAATATTAAGAATTTTGGAAGCATCAAAAATTGTCACATTGAAAACCAAAAAGATATGCTCTCTTTTAGAGATACCCTGATATATTACATATATTTTGTCTTTATTTTATTTGAGGGAAAAAAATGCCACGATAGAAATGCTTGTTAGATGTTGGGGAGGGAATAACAAGGTAGCAAGAGTTCATCTTCTTGAGGTCTTTGCCCTTGACAATGGGAAAAATAGATTCAAAAAATTATATTGGAAAAGCTCCAGATGACAGTCAGTTACTTCACATTTTGTGGTTTTCAGGATGCCTTGTTTGTGTCCTTATGAAATTACTACAGCATTTTCTCTGGCTTAAACTGACTCAGCAGGGTTGGGAGACAGAAACATGTTATTGGAATCAGGACACAGAAAATCCAACTGATTTTCTTTAAACAAGTGTGTATTTTTCTAACTCAGGACAAACTTTGGGCCTAACAGAATGAATTCATTTTAGAGTTAGTGATAATAAAATTTCAATATTATGATACCTCTCAATTGAAGAGTTCCCAGAGCTAAGAGGTAGTATTGGGTATCTGATATTTAAATATCAGTTTTGCTGGGGAAAAATTGCTTTTCTCTAAATTGTTTGAATAATTCATAAATCAGTAGAGAATCACAGATAATCAAGAATCGACTGAACCAGAATAGAATAAGAATAGAGAACCAGAGAAACCGTCTCACTTATTCTTGTCTTAGAGAGAGGGGTGAAAAATTGTATTATTTTATAAGATCTTAGAAAGTGAGTCCTTAACCTAGTTCATTGTTTGAATCAATTATTCAGTGACATTCAAAGCCAGAGAGTGTCTGTATCTGGTGCCTTATACTATAGCTTATGAATTGATGCCTTACACCTATTCTTTATGACCACGATGCCATATGCCTTACACATGGCTTCAAATTCCATCTTCTGTGGCCCCTGTACTCTGTGTGGGAGCCCCTCACATACCTAGAGATAATAATTAGGCCTCCCCTGAGCTTTCCGTAGAACTTTAATCTTGATGGCAGTGTTCTGAATCTGCCCTGAACTGTCCATTTCAGACCTAATGTAGGGAAGTCCATCTTGCTAAAGATCTGACTGGAACTGATTCATATGGAGAAAGTGATTGCTTTCGTGCTTCCTGATATTTGAATTGTTTTGTAAACATTACAGTATCGTGTTATTAACTTACTGTGAGTTTATGATTCATTATGAGCCTCTTATCATTCCTTCCCTGCTTGTACTTAGACATTTCTTTACCAGCTTATATTTTTGCATGTTGAAACTCCTTATTAAGTTTCTCTCCCTTTCTTCACTCACCTGGGTTACTCAGAAGTGGGATAGTATTCTTTGGTTTGATGGAAGGTGCTATAATTTGAGTGTTTTTGTCCCCCCCAAATCCACATGTTGGAATCCTAATTCCCAGTGTGATGGTGTTGGGAGGTGGGGCCTGATTAGGTCCTGAGGGTGGTGACCTCGGGAACGGGATTAGTGTCCTGGTAAAAGAGGCCCTTGATAGATTTTCCTAGCCTCTTCTGTCATGGGAGGGCACAGAAGAAAATGTCTGCCACTTGGAAAAGAGCCTTCATGTGACCATATACTGGCGCCCTGGTCTTCCAGTCTCCAGAACTGTGAGAAATAAACTTTGTTGTTTATAAACTGCTCCGCTGTGGTATTTTGTTATAGCAGTCCAAATGGACAAAGACAGAAGGACTTTGTGGATTACAGAATTTTCATTTTTTGCTGTGTTATCTGTTATTTAAAAACACAATATGGGAATCCAAAAACTATAAAAGGTGGCAGAGTTCCAGAAGCCACTGGGAGGTATTAAGAGTGGTGAGAAGGAACCAGGCCTGCAGTCAGCAACCTCATGTCCAAAGTCCAGACTGCCCACAGTCTCCAAGCATGAGTATAAGGGCGGGGGTGGTGGTGGGGGGGGAAGGGGGCGGTTGTTTGTAATGGAGGAATTTTGGATTCTGAATGTTTATGGTAGAGATTTAAGGCCAATAAACTAAGTGGGTGGTCCACTGGATCAATTGCTTCTTTATACTCTTGGATACTTTCTAAATTCTAATTTCTGTGATTACAAGTAAGCTATAATTTAAGGCCCAAACATAGGTCTGTGTAGAATATATTCATCAAGTAAATCTACTTGCAGTAGTAAGACTAAGTGATATTAATGATATTTACTTAATGTATTGGGAAAAATATATATGCTACCTTATAAGTATAAATATACTGTAGGTTTAGGAAGTGGAAGATTTTCAAAATTCACAGAAATAGTTTGTGTGAAGTTAAAGTGATAATAATGGCATACCTAGGTGTTTTCATAAAGTGGTCTCTTTATAACCAAATATGAAGAGTGCTGCCTGGCATATATGGAGATGATACTAGTGTGATAATGATAATCCAGGGTTTTATGCTTTGAGGTAATGAATTTACCTTGATTTTCTTATGTTCTCTTATTTGTGGGAGTGTATTTGTGACCAAATAAAATTCTAAAATGTCTAGCCAAAATCAGTGGAGCAGTTGTAAATGTGATACGAACTAAATGGATGGGAATGAAATTTAGATGTTTATTTCAAAGTTTATAGAATCTTTATCATTTAAAAATCTACAAGAACACTTTCTGATTTGCATCTCCTTTATGAGGACTCCTGGGTTTAGAACCTGATTGTGCACATTAAAAAAAAAATACACACACACAAATATATAATTGCTGTATATTTTGGTAGCAGGAGAGGTTTGGCACTAATACACATACTTAAAGGGCCATACCACGTTTTTGTGTGTAATGTCCCAGAGCAAGATTACCTAGTTTTTATTTTCACCATGGTTGCCCTGAGTCAAAACTATGATTAGTGAATTTGTATTTAGCTCTTTCCACTTTCCTTTCCTGACTCCCTTCCTTTCATCCACTCAACCTTCTGGCACTCAGTTACTTAGCATTCTCAAGCTGTTTCCGGGTTGCTTAGAATCTTCCACTAAAAAAAAACACTGTGACTCGGCTGGCCCTCTTTCCCAGGGGCCCAGAGGCCACCTCTTTTCCTCTGCCCCACCCCCGTAGTTCTGCCATGCATCCCATTCTCAGTGTTCTTATATGAGAGAGCTAATAATGATTTTTTTAAAATGTGAGCCTTCAAATTCTTCACCTAGAATGGTTAGTATTCGGGGGTGGGTGTTAGATATTCTTGCAGGATTGATAGGGGAGATATTTTGGGATAAGAGAGTTATTTGATTTATGTATGTCATCCCTATAAATCCAAATACTTCCTTAATACATCTGGCTAACTCAGAAATATGGCTGGGAGTAAAGGAGGAAGGATAGTTGATTTCATGAGGAGTCAATGGTATTCCCTCCCTCAAATGGTGCTTTTCAAAAACATTTCAATGTAATATTTATTGACATGATGATTTTTAATACCATGATTAAAAGACTTTAGAGAAAGCAGAATGATAGAGAATGAAATCAGCAGACTGTAGAGGGCCTGTGTTCCTCTACAGTTGGGTGGGTTCCTCACACCTGATATCGCCCCAAGGCAGACTCCCCCTAGAGCTTCTGGAATGTTCACTTCTGGCATTTGTCGGCTCTGGGGGAAAATTCACTGGCTAGGACAAGTTAACTTTTAATACACATGTATTGGCCAAATGTGATCTCTACTGACAGAAGAAAGATGTTTTTAGATATTATCATGTTGCTTAGGAATGATTAATTTTGAAAGGAAGGCAGGTCTCTGGAAAGTTCTGAATCTGGGTAGTTATTTAACAAATTTTAATTGATACCTGTTGAGCTGTTGTCCTAAAGATGGAGGTGAGGAAAGAGGCACAGGCATTTAAGGAGCTTACACTCCTTAGTCACAAAAGCCATTCATAAAATTTAAATCACTCTACAAATTAGTTATTGGTTATAATTTACCATAAAAACTTATTCAATAAATACTTAACAAGTATCTGCTACATTCTGAGCACTGTACTTGGTGCTGGGAATACTGGAGAAAATAAAATTGCATGAAACATAGTCTCTATCCTTGAGGAATTTACAATTTGGGGTAGACAGTTATTTAAACAAATAGCCAAAATGTCAGGAATTTAACTCCATAAGAGGGGCAAGTGGGAGTGCTTCAGTCCTATTAAGAAGGGCACTTAGTGCAAACTACTTGTGGAGCTCTAGGAGGGACTCTAATGAGGATTTGAAGGATGAGAGGGAATATCTGAGCTGGATCTAGGTAGATGGTACGTAACAGAAAGTTGGGGGCAAGAAAATCTGACGTTGGAGGTAATAGGTTCTGGTCACTAAATCTGATGTGTGTGTGTGTGTGTGTGTGTGGTGTGATGTAGTGGTGTTACCACATTCCAATAACAAGCAATTTGCCCCAGCTGAGTTTCCTACAATTCAATTCATCTCTGAAACTACCTGTCTAGAGATAGAGTCAGATCCCACAGGCTAAGGGCTTGATCCTATAAGGCTGTCCCTTCCCCCATGACCACTTCAAACACCAGTCATAAAGCTAGGTTGTCACCTGTGCTTTTCACCAACTGACCAGCTACAGATTGGAGGTTTCCACTACCCTCTTCTTGGGTTCAATTCATTTGCTAGAGTGGCTCACAGAACTCAGGAATCCCATTTACTCACTAGATTACAAGTTTATTGTAAAAGGATGTAACTCAGGAACAGTTAGATGGAAGAGATGCATAGGGCACGGTCTGGAGAAGGGGTGTGGAGGTCCCCTGCTCTCTCGGAGGGCACCACTCTACCAGCACCTCCACATGTTCACCACCCTGGAAGTTATCCAAACCCTGCCCTTTGGGGATTTTATGGAGACTTCTCCTGTAGGCGTGATTGGTGAGATCAGTGGCCACTAGTAATTGATTCAATCTGCAGCCCCTTTCCTCTCCCAGGGAATCAGTGGAGTAGACTGAAAGTTCCAAACCTCTAACCACAGGGTCATTCTCGTTCTCGGGCAACCAGTCCCATCCTCAGGTGCTTTCTAAATGTCACCTCATTAATGTTAACAAAAGACACTATTGTTACTTTTATAACTTGGAAATTTGTAAGGTTTTAGGAGTTTTGTGCCAGAAAGGGGAATGAAGACCAAATATATACTTCTTATTATAAAATCACAATATCACAGGGGGAATTCCCAAGGCCTGGAATGCTGAGAATTCATTCATGCACAAGAGCAGATGAGATAAACTTTGCACACAGGACTCACTGACTATATAACTCTCCCAATTAGCACAATGGGTCAGTTCCCTGCCTTCATATCTGGGCCAATTCTGGTCATAATATTGTGGCCTTCACAGGTAGCTTGCTTACTTTGCTTATTAGAATATCAACAATACCTTTACATTTTCATAAAATATCTCTCAAAATGTGTTAAAAGATCAACTGTAGTATGGCAATAGTGTGTAATAAACAATGTGCAATAAAATAAACAGAATGGAAAATATTTATATTTATGTATTTATATAATATGAAATTCCTTCTTTAGCAGATGTATGTTATCACCTAGTCATGTTTTCAAAATGCCCAAGGAGCTGAAGTACTCATATACCCTGAAGTATAGTAGTTTTATCTATCTCTATATTACCTTTATATATCTACAGCTTCTGAAATTCTCAGCCACGTTTCTTTTCTATGCTGTTATTCCTTGGAGGTCTAGATATAGAAATCCAAGGGCACATTTGGCTCAGAGAATTGGCCAGAAACCCCACTCATTGGCTCATTGACACTCCAGCCAGCAAAATATGATGAGTTGGCAAATGTGAATTCAAGTTATAACAGAGAAATGTCTGCAGAGATTTGCAATCTCTTTTGGTGGCCTTGAATGTCACATTTCCTTCCCTGTAGAGAAAAACAATCCTGTCATTCAACACCTGTAAAATTCGGGTCTTTAACATTCTGTGATCTTGTGACTTTGTACTTGGCACAATTGGAGTTTTCCTTTTCTTCTTTTAAGCTAGTCTTTGCCCTTCATTTCTTTAAACTTACAATCTATGAATCTTTGTCATTGATATTCTCTTCTCGTAACTCTCTTCCTTCTTCATTGTGACCCTGTCATTTCAGGACTTCTTTACCTACAGTTTGTCCCATAAGATGCCCTAATTTCTCTTCGTCCATATTTTTCCATTCATTTCCCTTTCCTTCTCATGGTTTTCTAGACCCTGAACTCCTCTGCTTTCTCATCACCCACTAATTAGCATGTCTCCATGGTAACAGACCATTGCTGAGCGGGAATCCTTCTCTGTACCAGCTACTGCTGAGTAACCTCTGGGCCTAGCAAGGAGGGGCCTTGACCTGATTAAGACAGGAAGACTTTCTCTTCTTGGCAGGAGAGGAGCCATACATTTCAGAGAAAGCCCTGTTTCCTAGGGAAACAGCAAGTCAGTTTGTTTGGAAAGGAGTGTATACTTTGGAATCAGGCATGCAAAATCGAAGTATGAAATAAAGAAAATATTAAAGAAGATGCAGGAAAAATATCTACTGCTGATGCACTGCTTCTGGTTTGTAAAGATTAGCAGCGCTCTGATATGGAAGATGTTATAAAGTAACTGGCAGCACATATTTGGTAACATTTAATTTCTGATTTTACATGTAGAAATCAATAAGTGTGTGTCAAAGGGCTGAATCTAAGAGAGCAACCCTACTTCCAGCTATATGAGGTTTATTTATCATTATTTAAAAATTTTATGTCCACTCTTTCAGTCCATTTACTAACCCATAATCACATAATTACTAAGCAGCTGTAATGATATAATTATTATAGCAATATATTATTGTAGGTTTTTTGGATAAGTTATATGGCATTACATAGTGTATACAGGAACACTTTTCCTGTATATTTCCCTATGGTTAAGAGGTTAGGAAAGATACTATTAGTTATAATTTATTGCAATTTATTGCTTGAAGCAGTATGCCACTGATTTGCATATATTGTCTCTAAACCTCATGACAGCTTTTCAAGGAAAGATGTGATTATTTCCAGTTTCTATATGAAGAAATTAAGACCCACAGAAGTTAAGTAATATTTCCAAGTTCAAAAAGTTAGTAAGAGACTAGTGTGGGACTTGGGGATACCTGAAACTGAGTTCGTGTACAGATAAGTATTACATGTGCACTCTTACAATAAGGTGTCTCATGAGTAGTAGAAAACCATATAAGATGCAAAGTACAGACTCCCATTTTCACAAGAAAACCTTGGTTAGTAAAAGGTAGGCTGAAGTTTGAGGTCTGTGTTGAAGCTACAGCAGCTGAGAGAATGAAGACCAGAAGCAGTAGGTAATTTTACTGGATGTAGGGGAATGAAAATTTTTAGCAACATGTGGAACCTGGAAGAGTAGGAATTTATTGTTTGAAAGCATGTTGGTCATGATGTAGGCCATGTAAACTGGCTGGAAACATTTTTCCTGACTTGTAAATCTGGATTTGACGTTGCTGTCTTGGGAACTTTGCTCTTGAAGGTGAGTGGCGTGGAGAAGCTGGGTTTGCTGGAAGAGTGTTAATCTTTCATCCTCTATCCTCTTCCCTTCTCAATGTTTATGATGAAAAACATCCTTTTCCCAAATTTGAGTGAGATGTTAGCAATTTGTATACTGCATCTCTTCATCTGAGGGTCAACTTACATCTCAAAATTGATTTTAACCATGAAGACAATAACTCTTCATTCAACTTGTGGATGAAATATCTGGCATATGGGGGGAGGTAAGTACATTTATTGACTGACATCTAAATGTCAATTACTATGCCATACCATTAAGCAATTTTCAGACACCCACTGAGTGTCCTACAATTCAACTAAATTCTAACACTATTCCTAGAGGTAGCGTCAGATCCCACAGGTTAAGACCTCAATCCTACAAGATTTTTACCTCCTGCCCCCAACCCCAAATTCAGACAGCAGTCACAAGCCTGGGTTGTTACCTGTACTTCTGACTGACTGGTTATAAATCAGAGTTTTCAATGACTCTTTCCTTGAATTCAATTAATTTGCTAGAGTGGCTCACAGAACTCCAAGAAATATTTTATTTATTAGATCATCAGTTAATTCTAAAAGGAAATAACAGGAACAGCCAGATGCATAGGGCAAGGACTGAGGAAAGGTTTTTGAGCTTTGACGTCCGCTCCCGGTGCACCACTCTCCCTGTATCTCCATGTGTTCACCCACCCTGAAGCTCTCTCTGAACCCTGTCCTTTTGGGTTTTAATGGAGGATTTCTTATGGTGTGATAACATTGGCCATTGGCAATTGATCTCAAATCTCCAGGCCCTTTCCTCCCTGGGGGTGGGATTGACAGTTCCAACCCTCTAATATGGTTGGTTGGGAAAATCTCACTTAGGAAATTCTGAGGGTTTCAGGAGTTCTCTGCCAGAAACAAGAGGAAGATCATATATATATTGTTACACATTACACTATCACAAGGCCACACTTCCCCTGGTCTGCTCCCAGCCAAAGACGGAGCATGGCGGGGTTACCACAGAAGCGATTCCTGGGAGATGAAGGATTCTCTGAGGGACACTGAAGCTGGAGTGCTCCCCCATGGCCCTGCTGAGCTTCCTAAGAACTAATCAAGACCCTTGCACTCAACCTTGCTTCTCTGCCTCTCTCCATAGGGGCAGCGCTGCCTTCCGCCTGATCCTCTCCCAGCCTCCTCCACCTGCTCCCTCCTGATTTTCTCTCATGGATATTTTCCCTGATGAACTTTCCTGATTTCTGATTCTTGCAGAATCTACATCAGCACCTTGTCCAATTTATTATTCCCCATTTTCTGAGTTATTTGTGATTATAAGAAATTGAGCCTCAAGAATTTTAAAGTCACTCAGGTCACCCTGCTAATTTCAAACCCATCTCTGTCTGTGACCCTGGTCCACTGATTCCTCCCATTGCACCACACTGCCTAGGGTGGCTTACTGTATCCACTACTACTTTCATAATACTTTGTCTGTTGACAAGTTCTATGGTAAAAAAGGAATAGGTTAAAAGTTATTCTAAAGCTCCCTGCCAAAAGAAAAAAGAGAGATCTGGGAGGCAGGTTGTTAATATAACATGTTCACTATTTTTCTAGAATAACTTACAGCTTAAGCTTTTTCATATGTGTTTAAGCTTTTTCATATGTGTCACTGACAGGGAGCTGTCTGGCTACGTGAATATGTTTTCTTCCCCCCCCCCGCCTTGTACTTCTTTTTGGGTAAATGAGAGCTGCAAGTTCTGTATCTATTTTTCAGAGATAACATGTGAATTTATGACAGTCCCTGTGGAGTTTGAGATTTAGGAACCAATGAAAAGATCACAATGAAACAAAGGCATTGTGTTTTCATGTGTTAGAGTGATTATAGTCTGAACGTCTTTGCGTTATTTTAAAGGCAGTGCTTTTCATTTGGACCAGGCAGTGGTGTGACTTTTCCGGAGGCAGGAAGGCCTTCCTATAAAAGCCGAGTACAGAGCAGGGCTGCAGGCTGCTTGTGCTACAGTGGAGGCCAGCAGCGAAGCACGGTAGCCCTTCAGGGAAGCTCCAGCGAGTGGAACTGATTGCTAAAGAAGCAAGAACCCAGTGGGCAAGTGAAGACAACAAAGGAAGGTTTTCGTTTTTTTCATCCTCCTCCCCACTTTTATCGTTCAGGGAAAGAAGGGTAAAATTTATTGCAATTCACTCCCAAACCTGGCACAGGGTGGAGAGGGCCTTCACCTGAATGGCTTCTTAAGGAATGCTATGTCTCATATTTTTGGGCCAGGGAAACACTGACTGGCTTCCCTCTTCACATTGCAGGGCTTCCTTTCACGTGATTCAGGGAACGCCATCCTTCTCGGAGCGGTGCCACTGGTGTGGGTGCTACAGGAGGATGTACAAACCCCCGCTGCTGACCCAGTCTCTGTTTCTCTGGCTGGAGCCTCCAATAAGGGCAGGCCCCTTGAACACTGGCTCGTTCCCTGGAGGGGGATCTACCACAGAATCTTCACTCGTATGTGGAGGCCCTCGCAGTTGTTCCTATTCTTCATCAACATTCCTTTGGACTAGATAGTGTCCTGCTTACCTCTCCAACTTTATCTCATTGCTTCCTCACATCAAAACACAGTACTTTCCATTCTAGAACCTTCCATGCTCTTTTATCCATGTGCCTATGCCCATGCTGTTTCTTTTGCCAGTAATGTCCTCCACCCCTGCTAACTCCTGCACTCTGCCTATTTGATGCATGTCCAATACAACTGAGTTCAAATGAAACCTCGGTGAAGACTTCCCTGACCTCTCCAAACTCAATTAATTACTTCATTCTCTGAACACTTCAGTTATTTTACTGAGCTAAAGTTTGTTTCTCTATGAAGAAACAGATTCAAATTCAACAGATTTTCTCTGAGTGACTACTGAGTGCCTGGCATTGCAGTGACCAGCTTTATATGTAAGTTTTTTGAATTTTTATTTGATGAAAAGACTAAAGAGAGATTAGCTTTTTTTGGACTGAGAGGGACTAGTGTGGCATTCTGAAGGTGAGAAAGGGAAGGGAATGGCAGGGCGAAGTGGACAGAAAGTGTGAGCTAGCTTAACTAGCCCGACTCGGGAACAGTGAGCAGAGCTGGGCAGAGGGGCTTGAAACTGACAGACAGGTTGTGAAAGACACTGGCTAGAAGTAGGCCAAACCCTGAGGAGGCCAGTTTGACCTGGAATAGACCTAACTTCGTTCAAATCTCATTTACATAGTAACACATCCATCAGTGCATGACAGTTTACGATTGTCTTGACAGACCCCAGAAGCAACCTAATAAGGAAAAGACCCCTCCTCTAAGAATCTTCCAGAGAAATTATGACTACTTTCCTCACCTGAGGGTTTCAGCCCTGGGCAAGTTTACTCTGGATGTGGTGACACCGAATAACAACAATGGAATGTTGGGGTAAGAAAAGGTCTCATACCAAGCTTTATTCTCCCAGGGGTGGGTCCAGTGCTAGAATCCCATCTATTTCTGTCTTTGCCTTCAGCCCAGCCTCTGCCTCAGCTCAGCCTCTGCCCCAGGCTCTGCCCTCACCTCCAGCTTCTGCTCCTCTCTCTCCTGCTCCCCTCTTGCTTTCTTCTCTGGGCTCTGCTCTTAGCACCAGGGAACCTCTTTTTATAGTAATTCCAGCAGTAATGCTTATTGCCAACAGGTATGCAAGCATGCACCTGCGCAGTAGGCTAAGTATTACATTATTGCACGTACACAATGGGCGAGATTAGGATTGGGTGAGAATCTTAGCCATGGAACTTCCATTTTCCCCTCACCATTCTACCCCCTACTTTACATACTCTTTGTACTCCCCCAAAAAGCGCTAATAGGTCACCTGAAGGGGACTGCTCTGCCTATGGAGTAGCGCTTTGCAGTATTGCATGTTCTTTACTTTCTATCTCTTAATAAATCTGCCTCATGCTGTACTTGGCACACCACTGACTTCTATCCTGCGCATAGCCAAGAACCCTCCACTGTGATGGAGGCCTAGGCCTCCCGAGTTCTCCTATAACAAAATTACTGAACTATTTCTTTTAAAGAAGAGGGGATGAGTATACAGAAGAGAAGCACTTTTAGTCACAGCTAATGATATAAACCAAACAAAGCAATAGCAAAATCCTTGTTGTTTAAGGTCTCTGATTTCCTCAGAACTTTTGGGAAAATGTTCTGGAAAATTGTGACTTCCCCTTCTAGTGACCCACTGCCATCCTGGGGGACGTATAAATAATCTCTCATAGGTTTCTTTAGGACCTGTGTTCTTTGATCACACTTGTGAGCTCTGGGGGCTTCCAGACTCTCTGAGTGTTAGCAGGGCGGTAGCCCTGCCTGGTTCTGCTCTGAATGGCCACCTGAGCCAAGAGCTGCTCAATCTTAGTTACTCCTTCTTGTGAAGTTGTAGATAACAGCTGGCATATGTACACAATGCAAGAAGTACCACTAAGGCTTATAGGATTCTTAATGTACTTACTACATTCTGCTCCAAGCCATGAGGAGTAGGTGGTCAGTTCTTTGCAACAACTGACTATCTGGAAAAAGAGCTTTTATTTTCACAAATATAACTGTCAAAAATATCTTTTGAATCTTTTGATTGAAATTACATTGGGTCTATAGATTATTTGGAGGAGGACCAAGATCTTTATCATATTGGCTCTTCAATCCATGATCAAGGATTATCTTACAGACACTTGGATTGTTATAATTTCTCTCGATAGTATTTTATAGTTTTCTGATTAGACATTTTGTATTCTCTTATATTTATTTCTAGGTGTTTGGTATATGTATATCCTTGTACTGGTAGGGATAAAACAGGCTTTCCAGAGAGGACGTCTGAGATGACTTTGGAGGAGTAGGAATTAGCCGGTGTTGTTAGTGGAGGGTGTGGTGTCCAGGCGTGGGGGGAGAATGTGCAGATTGCCCTAGAGCAGTCCTCTGATTTACAATCTCCTATTCCCATCTTCAGACTTTTCTGAAATTAAGTCTGCTCATTCTTTCTGGCACATTGGTTTTTTCTTCACCAGTCTCCCTTGTCTGATCAACTTTGGGCATGGAGGTAAGCACTGACTGGAAAGAAGCAAGAGGGAGGCTTTCGGGGTTCTGGAGCGTTCTAATCCTCGTGTGAGTTGCATGGGTTTATACATATGCAAAACTCTATTGTGCTATATGCTTAGTGGAGCCATGCATTTTACTATATGCATGCTAGATCTCAAAGAAATAGGGAAAAGAATGCAGCGCTTCCAGCCCAGACAACCTCATGTCAGTTTTATATCACAATTCACAGAATTTAGCATTTGGCATCAGATACACTCTGGATTTTGTTGTTGTTGTTTTTGTTGAATTTTGTTTTTTGTTCTCTGTTCATTTTCTGTATGAGAATCTCTTCAGAAACCAGATCATAAAGGACATTCAAAATCTTGATTTTGTCCTAGTTTCCTACTTGTCCTTGGGTAGGGAATCTCCACAATCTGAGTCTGTGTGAGATATGAGCCCACACACAGGATTCAGTTCATTTGATAGTATTTTAGAGGCTACCTTCATACACAACTGTGAATCAGGTATTTTGTTTCTGTCTTTGGAGGGACTGTGTGAGAGGCACTGTGTGTTTTTCTTATTGTATCTGGAAGAGTGAGGTATGTACACAGTCTGAGTACTCAATAAATGTGGGATGAGTGTGAAATTTAGCATTTGGCACCAGAGGGGATGAGTGTGGAAAAATCCAGAAAATGTTTGTTTCTATTTGGATTTATGAGCTTCTTAGAAAAGAGAAGGGAAGAACCTAAATAGTACACTTATGGAATCTTATTTCTTCCCTACCCCTTAAACAGATTAAAAGAGCAGAAGAAATAAAACAACCTTGAAGGTTGATTGAGGGATAAAACACCCACAGAGCAAATTTGACTTATTCAAGTTTTATGAATCTCCAAATAGCAGGTTTAAGTAGATTTGCTGGAGCTTAGATATACGTGTCTGCCAAGCAAGATAACTTTTAAAGAAAAGGAGTTCTTTGCATTTTCTCAGGTCAAAAGCCAAATCTGTAGCTTAGCTTTTATTCTTAGAAAATATCAGGTGAAAAAGAAAAAAAGTATTCAATTTATTTAGTGATTGTAGAACAACTTCAATGAAAGATCTAATCTCAGGTAAAGCTACTCACAGGTCAGCTGAACTCCCAGGTAAGGATGAAGAAAAGTAAACCTTGCTGCTTTTCATGTTGCTCAGCCTGGGTGATACCGGTGGCTAGCCATGGCAAAAGGCACTGAGAACTTGCAAAACTCTTCAACAAAACTTATGAACATTGCACTTGCTCAGAGAGTAGATTTTAAGTGTTCCAAATACTAGAAGAAATAATAATTATGTGATGTGACAGAAGTGTTAGCTAATACTACTGTGGCAATCATATTGCAATATAAATGCATGAAATCACTATGTCTTACACCTTACGCTTACACAATGTCGTATGTCAAATACTACTCCATAAAACAAGCAAGCAAACAAAAAAAACCCTACCAGAAAAATAACCCTTCTAGGACTCTCCTTTGTCTTGGTGACCTCTGTTTCCTGTATTCCCTTCTTCCCACTGGGCTGCTGGTCACCCCACAATGGCTCTGTGTCCTAAGACCCTTCACAGTAGGTCTTCCCCTTGGTCCCGTGTCCTTCGGGAATGCTCAGTCCCATTTTGTCTGTCTGTACTCCTTTTCCCTCAGGATCCTGACCTCTGTCATCCGGTGGTTCCTTGCTGATCCCAGACCCAAACAGTGCAGATGTGTTGACTGATACAATTTTGCTAATGGGAGATGTTATCATAAGAACCCTTTTATTTTCATTAATCAAATGTACATTAACATGCCTTGTTGCAGAAAACTGAGAAAACCCAGTTCGCTCAGATTCTGCCTCTTCCCCTTAGCACTGCGTCTCCTGCACCCCGTCCCTCCCGTGCCCTCCAGAGGCTCCTTGGGCACTGCCCTCCCGCTCATGTGTGCCAACGGCTCCTTGGGCATTGATCTCCAACCCTTCCTTTCCCAGAACTGTGTAAGTTTTGAGAAGCTTCAGTAATGCCTTAGTGCTGGATAAAGAGCTCTTGTCACCAATTAGAAATGGTTCATTAACATAGTAGTAAGTTAGGATTGATAATTGTTCTCATAATAAAAGTTCCTAATTTTTGTTGTGCAAACGGGCTACCTGCACAAAGAAGCTAAACATCTGCATGATGCAGTGTAGGCTGGTTTTCAGAAATAAGTCATTTAATTTCATCTTTTCTTTCCACTCTCCCTTATAATCTAAGGAAATCCAGCCAGCCTCACGGTAACCTGATTCATTGTACAGTTTTTGCACCTTGATAACAAATCAAAATTCTGACATTTTTTTTTACTAGTATTCTTTGATGTATCTACACAGACTTATTTGGGTAAATGTCTTATTTAAAAAGCTTGATCTCCTTCCCTTCCTTTCTTTCTCCCTTTCTCCAACTTTTTAAATGTGTTCCTCCCTCTCATGTCCATTGTCTTTTAAATAAGTGATGTCTCCTTAGCCTTATTTAATCAGATTTTTTAAAATTACCCAGTATGTGAAATGACCTTTTAACTGCTGGGTAATCTAAAGTCCTGTGTACCCGGAGTCTGATGTTTAGGTGGGTGGGCTTCCTGCCCCTTCCTCTGAAGTGGCTCCTGATAGCAGCTCTATGGGTCAGTTGTAGTCACTCATTCTGGTCTCTAGGTTTTTCTCTCTCTGGCTCTCCCTATTTTTCTCTCTTTTTCATTATTCTTTTCCTTTGGACTAAAATAATAATTCTTAATGACTTTTAAATGACAGAAATCATTTTGATGTTATGTTGTCCCCACCCTTTTGAGAACCAAGGAACTAAATAATCATTTTAGACAGAAGCACAGACAGAAAAGAATGCAAAGTGTGGCAGGGGTCTCAGTTATAGCCCAAGCTGTGTGCATTGCTGAGGCCCAAAGATGTGTGAGCCTGTCATCTGGACTGGCAGGGTGGCCTACCAGGGGTCTCTGTGTGGGAGGGACTGGGGGTCTCACTAGTAGACAGATAGCTCATCCAAGGTGTAGAGGGAGCCAGGTATGAAATGCTCGACTCAATAGCAACACCTCAAACTTCCGAGGGGAAGGAAGATTTTGGGCATTTCTCAGGTGGCAGCATCTATCAGCCCAGAAAATTCTTCCCCCTTCCCCAACTGGACTCCCGTCTGAGGCTTATAGTGACCTGTGAGCAGGATCTGTAAGTTAAAATGGAAAGATCTGCTTGGCAAAGTTAAGACTCCAGAGGCATAAAGCACACTCTTGGCCACAGCTGTCTGGCATAATGTCATATACAAGGAGAGGGAGATAGTCTTATTCACTTCAAAAGCCAACCACCAACTACACTGGATCCTCATGGCATCAGGTGTGTTAACAGCGGTAGGAGGCTATGTGTGTGGAGGGACAGCAGTGCCCAGAGAGAGTGGCAGGGTCCAGCAGGCCCAGGATGCCTGGCAGATGGCGATGTACATGCTGTCTGGGCAGCACCGTGGCATGGGTAGCCAGCAGGCCCTGCGTGGTGGTAACCATGCTTATGTGGGAGCCCACTGGACATGCCCTGAAATATGTGGAGGTGAGGGACTTTGCAGAGGTCTGAGCTATTGGAGGGAAAAAGCAGTGATACTTGTGTTTTTACTCCAAAGTGACTCTGTCTGCTGTGAACAGGACTCCTGGAGAAACTCATGCTCACAAAAGCAGCAGACAGTAACATTGCCCTGCCTCAGTATTTCAGTCCCTAAACCTATTTCTATTCAGTCTACTCTTGAAGAAGATGGAATGATAATGTTGATGAGGAAGAGGATGGATTGTGAAGCATGAGGAAAAAAAATCAGCAGAATTAACAAAGGTAATTAAGGTAGTAAAAATGAGAGAAGCTGATTTTTGCATTACTAGATATATTTCAATTGAGCAAAAAAAGAGAGCAGTTCACATACATGTGCACAGGAAGCAGAAACAGAGTAAAAATAACCGTGAAAACTGACACTGGAAATTAAAGAGGAGGAAATAGAGTAGTTAATTCTTGTACTCAGCCAAATTTTTTTCCAAGCCGGAAAATGATAGAGGATTATAGAAGCAAAGCGAGAGTAAAATGACTGTGAAACAATGCTAACTTCCAGCAGTCTCCTTTAAGAGCATCCCCATTATTTGTCAATTCACTTGCCATGCATGCAAGAACATTAATTTTTTTCTTCGTGAACTGCCCACAGATTGGGCAATCTTTATGTGCTGAAAGCATGTGTTTCTTCATGTCTTGGCGCATGCTGAATAGGGTTGTCCTTTTTCTAAATTATCATCTGTTTGCCCGTGCAATTTCCATGAGCAAATATGGGTATTTGCACACGCAAATGGAAGTGCATGAGAATAATATGTGCTCGATATTAGAGGGCCCAGCCAGGCTTGGCTTTTTGGAGTTAAAAGCCGTATAAATGCTTCACGGATTTCTGAGAAAGCTTCACTTAGCAAGCACAATTGATGAGCTTAGGCAAGGAGTTATAATTCTATTAGTTGACTATCCCTTTGTGGAGAATATATATGTACATATGTATATGTGTATATACCTATATTATATATTAATATGCAAATATATGTATTTAGGGTTTGGATATATAATAATATATATTAATATGTAAATATATACATATATATTTAGGATTTGGAGCTATAGAACATTTTAAACAACATTTTACATGAATATGGTATAAGCTAAATTTTGCCTCTTAAGTATTTATAATATGCTACAATTTGAAGTGTAGAATAAGCCTTTCAATTTTCTTTTCATTAAGGGTTATATAATCATTAAACACAAAGTGGGTGCATAGTGCCTCTAAAAAGCAGAGGATCACAAAAGTTAGTAAAGATTTGTAATCACACAGAGCCAAGCTTCCTCTCAGAGGACATAAAATATTTTAATATTTTAGGGAATCTACTTACCATTTTACTAGCGCACTATGCTAATGCATATGTCCTATAGCTATATTTAAACTCATACCTATGCCTTCAGAAATCTAGTAGTTTCTTCTAGTCTGAAGTCTTCCAGCTACTGCCCAAGAGTGGCTTTGGGTGCCCCTCATTCTCCTAGAATCACTTAAAGTAGATTTTCAGGATTCCAAAAGTGAAAAACTGCATCAATCAACTGGGATTGTTATATATCATGATGTACAATGGTTCAAATGATTTTTTCTCCATCGTTTATTGTCATTTGATTTTTAAATCCATGGGGCACCCTGCATTTTCCAAAGAGTTGCTGCACAAGCCGCTGTGGGGCCCTGGCTCGGGCGTGCACTCCAGTGTGGCACAGCCCCCTCTTGGGTGTGTGCACCATGGCTGGGCTTGGGCTGGGGGCGTGCACCTGCTCAAGTGCAACGTGACTTCCTGACCTGCATGCTCTTCTAGAACCTTGCTACTATCTCCTCAAGAAGTGGGAACAAATTCTCCTTTTCTTGGATCTGGGCAAGCTTATGATTTACTTATGATAAGACACTACGTGGTTTCTGAGACCCAGTCATAAGAGACACGAACTCTGCCTTCATGCTGGGGCACTCACTTTTGGAGCCCTGGCCCTCCATGTAACATTGAGCACCCTGGGGACTCTTTCTAGGAGGAAGCCCAGGCCACAGGGAGAGGCCAGGCACACGTGCCCCTACCCACAGCCCCAGCTGACAGTCACCAAGCAAGGAATGGAGATGTTTCCTGGCAACAGCCCCAGCCTTTACCTACACTTCAAAGAGAAGAGAAAAGCTGCCCCCACGGTGCCTTGTCTGAATTAGTGCTCCATAGAGCCCTTAGCATATTAAATGTGAGTTTGAATTCATAAATTTTGAGGATGGATTCATTACACAGCCATAGTAACCAGAATTGTCAACAAGGTATTTGAGATACTGCAATATCCATTTGGGATAAGATGTGGGTTATATGTCTAAAATCCAGTAATACTGAATATTTTTTTTCAAAGAGAAAGTCAGTGGTTAATACTTTAAGGGCAATATTCTCAATTTAAAAAATAAGTTGTATCTAGAAAAAGCATGAGTAACTTTCTATTTTGGAAGGCTCCTGTTGTGAGTCCATCAGATCAGCACATGCGCGTAAGTGTGGTGCTGCGCCCCTTCTGTTTCCACTCTTTTTCTTTCTCTTTCCTTTCTTTCTCTTCACCCTACTCAGTAACCCCTTACAAGGTGGGCTGTTGCACTTAGGTGGTGTGACATAGCCCCTTATCATATATTTATCTGATCATGGGAAAGGTTATTTATATGTGTAATGAACTTTCTATTTTGCACTTCAAGTCAAAGCGAGAAGTAGCCAATAAACTCTCTTTGCAAATGATTTTGGAAATGCCTGATGGTAACGATGAAGGACAGATTCATGGCTACAGAAACCCAATGGAAAAATGTAGTAATAATTTTCCTGTATATTGTAATATAGTGGGGAAAAAAATAAATTCAAGGAGGAATAAATCATTTGGAGTGGAAAATAGACATGTAAGACCAAGAAATGAACTGCATCCAGGAGCCATTTGTCAGCAGTAGTAACCAGTAATCCTCCATTCCTGGCAGCTCCCAATGTCCACAGGTAGAGGTGGGCCTTTTTCATCTCAAGGCTGAACAAAGGACAGTTAGCATAGGTTCCAGACCCATGTGGCCAGTCCTTTTGATCTGAGGTAGATTCTGTGCCATTTTAGCATTACCTGTCTTTTTATATTACATGTTGAATTTCTCTGGGGAGAACTCTAGGAGAGAGTGGACACCATGTATGACAGTACCAACATATGTTGGTTCTTGGTTGCTAAACAATTTGGTCCAAAATGGGTCCCTTTCTGGATAGTTCACAATCTACCAGAAGGTTATAAAATGAATTTGCCCAGCCATTTCTAGGGTTACTTTTGCAATGGCAACAAATAAAAAAGCAGTGATGTATTTATAATGTATAGAGAATTACTTTCTTACTGTGTCGGCTCCAATTCTTTTTTCATTCTTTGGGGAGGGAAGTAGAGCTGGTGAGGGAGAGATTACACTGCAGAAAGACCGCAGGAGCACAGACAACTCTTTGCTAGCATCACGTCTTCCTTTCTGCATCTGAGGCATCGCTTCCATTCTGATTGCCACATGGTGATTTGCAAAAACAGCCCTGACTTGGTGGATTTAATTACATATCCTTCTGCGTGTGTCCCTTAATGTCTGGTCCCAAGTTTCAACAGTTTCTCTTGTTTAAGAGGCAGAATCTGCAGTGGAAGGAGTGCATAAACCTAAATCATCTGGGCTCTGGCATTGCCCCTGTGATTAACATCTCACCATCACGACGCAGAAACAAAATCCTAACATATATTTTTAGTTTGATAACCAGCAGAGGGGCTGATTATAGTTTGCTGTGTTCCTAAATGTTTTCCCCTGAAAATTAGTCCTATCCTTAATCCCCTTCAGACAAGTAGGCATTCTGCAATCAAAGGGTAGGGAACAAAAGACAAAACGTCAAGCACTATGTGTGCAGTGCTAAATTTTCCATTCCAGAGAACAGGAAAAATCTCCTGGGATTCAGACAGGTAAGCAAGCTAGAGGGGAACTGCAGAAAGCGCAGAGTTACGACAGGCATATCCTGTCCACACCGCTGTTGCGATTAAAACTCCAATTTTTAAAAAAAGCTTAAAATTCATCTTATTTCTTTCTTCCATACCCTGCAATGCCTAGCCTATTTTTTATGACTATGCCTCTACAGCAGCGTAACTTTCTTAGAAAGAACACTGCTTTCTACTTTGCTCTTGCGAAGAATCAGCGGGTGTGAGGTGCTGGGAAGGGGCTTGCAAGGTAAGGTGCACCTTCAGGCGATTTCCTTAGCTCAGACTGGAAGTAGGTAGCAAGCATGGCTGCAGGGAGCCAGCAAGCAGCCCACTTTTGCTCCCTGTAGTCATAGGAATGTCCTTTTTGTAAGAGGCAAATGGGTTTTGCCCGGCCCCAGCTGGTTCTTGGTGGTCACCAAGCTTACAGCCTGGTCAGGGGCTTGCACTACTAGATGCTCAATTAATACTCAGTTTTGTGACTAAATTAAAGGTGTCGTCTAATCTGCTAGGTTCCCTTCACAGCTCCTTGGGCTCATCCTCCAGGAGTTTGTCTGCTTTCTAAGGGAAGCTGATTACATACTGCAACTGCATATGAATGGATATAACAACGATTACTGTTTGTAATTACAGCTAACTTTTGCTGAGTGTGTACTGTGTGCCAGCCACCGTTTTAAGCACTTTACCCGTGTTATCTAATGGAGTTCTCATAATGACCCTAGGACTCAGATGGTAACCCCTGCGCTTCACAGATGAGGGAGCAAGCTTGGAGGAGCGGAGTCTCTCTGGACCTCTCCAGGGAGTGCCAGGGATGGGGGCAGGGGAGGCTTTGGCAAGGGCGCCATGTGACAGTAGGACTGGGTTTCTTCTTGAGCAGCTGGGCAGCGTGAAGCGTTTTACTCCCTTTACTTTCTTCTCCTTTACTTTCCTGTTTGACCAAACTTTTATTTCCTTTGTTTGTGGTGGGACACATGTATACAAGTTGCCAGCACATCACTTAATTTTCTGGATTCTAACTTATGAATGTCCCAAAACATTTCTGAAGTCCCGAAAACTACGACTATGGAAGCAGACATAAAAAGCTAGCTCTCAAGGCACAGGAATAAAGGTTGCAGTGTGAGAGAGTGTATATCAATGATACCTTAATAAAATAAAATAAAATAAAATAAAATAAAATAAAATAAAATAAAATAATAAAATAAAATAAAATAAAATAAAATAAAATAAAATAAAATAAAATAAAATAAAATAAAATAAAATAAAATAAAATAAAATAAAATAAAATAAAATAAAATAAAATAAAATAAAATAAAATAAAATAAAATAAAATAAAAAGCTAGTTCTCTCCATTAAGACCAATGTTAAAGACACTGGAAAAAATTTTTAAATGCCACTCTTTTCATAATATTTTTGCTTTGGAAAATACAGTTTTTAAAGTAAAAAATGTGTTACTTATGTTACCATATAATGTGTTTATTCTTAATAAGTTAAAATTTAAACACTTTGTGTTTTAATTGCCAGTTCTGTAAATATCAATATAAACAAAGACCTTTGGGTTCTAGGGTGAAAAGGTTTGAGAACCACTGACAGTTACTTACAAACCTACTCACGGTGTATTTTTTGAAATCTGTTATGCTTAGACACTGTGCAAGGTATTGGAAATAAAAAGATAAATCCGACAAACCCAGCCTTGGAGTGGCTCCAAAGTTTACGTGCCACTGACATGTAAACATAATTACAGGATACTTTGTACTGCTATGGCTGGGTTACAAATAAAATGCAAATCGTTCTGAATTGAATTCAGTTCAGAATCTTAATCACCATTCCACAGCACCTGAAGTATTTTCAGCATCCTTATTTTATAGGAAAAGAAACTGAGGCTCAGGCAGAACATGAGGTACCCAGGGTCCCCAGCTATCAAGGGGTGGGCCAAGGCTGCCAAGTCAATCCACAGGGTGTTCAGAATTCCTGCATCTTTTTTCTTTTTTCTTTCCAATATTCTGAGATTGTATAATAAATGTAAATCTCATAGAATTCAAATTGTTAAATAAAATTAAAGTGGCAAACCTCCTTTCTGGGGATTATTTGTACAGTTAATTAGTGATCCTTAGTTACCCTTATTAAAAGTGAGTTAAATGATTTGGGATAAATTATGACAAATTGTGTTAGAGAATGCATGATTATTTGTTACTTATTTAAGATGTCAGGACATGAGTGTCCCTTTCGAGGGGTGAAGAGATCCCACGTCATTGTTAGATCAGTGCTTTAATGAAGAAGAACTTCTATGTTTCTACTTTTATTCAATTTCATTACATTAAAATGTAAGAAAAATATGCCTCAAAAGGACCAGATAAACATACAAATAAATAAAATAAAATAAAATGCAATCAGTCCACTGGGAAAATCACCCCATGCCAACTGATGTGATTTCGCTCTGTGCAAAACCATGCCCATTTTCAGAAGGTGTTCAGTGCAATAAAATGTGGTTCAGCAGAACTTTTATTCAATAAGGAAACCTTCATAAATATAGACTTTGTGCATTTTAGTTGATCTGCCATTGAGAGTGCATTTGTTGAAACATAACTTTTTAAAAGCTTATGAAGGCATCCCTATATATTCAGAAATACCATTCTTGCAGGAAAAAAAAAAAGCAACAGTAGCCTGTGGATCGTTTAGTCAAGGGCGTTAAAGATCTGTTCAGAGACTGCCAGACTGCTGACTCAGGCTAATATTTTCTTGGCTTGTCTCTGGGTTGCTCACTCTCTTTGTGTGTGTATTATGCTGATTTAAAATGACATTTGCACCTGTTGTTACCATCCTATGTTAATTAGCACAGTGCCCTAAGTAGTAACCAGGCCATCACATCCAAACAGAAGCCATTAACATATTGCAGCTGTCATGACTAAGAAAGCCACCGGAGCCAGATTTGTGCGCATCTCTGCATACCCTGGCTCAGCTAGCAAAGCTCTCCCAACTGGAATCACTTGGGAGAAGAAAAGAACCATGGGATGTAGCCAGTCAGGAGTGAAAGAATACATTTTACTGCAGGTTTTCTTTCATGTATTATGCATAGCCTTCAAGGTCACTGCATGATCATTTATAAGATTTTAATGAGATATCAAAGTGTAAAGAATGGAATGTAATTAATGGAATCTTATTGAAAAGATAGACAGGCGTTAGAGTCCCCCCCCCCCAATACAATGCAATCTTCCAAATTTTAGAGCTAAGTAGGAGACCAAATATCAAAATCACATGACAGTGAGGGGGTGAGTGATACCATATTGAGATAACATTTCATTACCAAAGGCTTTAAACTCTTTTCAGCAATACAACGATTTCAAAAATTAAAGAACATGTAGAAGTTTTTGTATGAGGGCAATGATAGGTAACTGAGTTAGAATATACAGATCTTTTCTAAACCCAGAGGAGTCAGATGACCTATTCCAGGACTTCAAGAAGAAAGTTTCTAGTGAGTATGAATATCTTCCATGAATCACCAGAACAGGGCACAAAGGTCAGCTATCTTATGGGAGTGAGCACTCCATTCCCCAGAAGGTGTTTTGCTCAATATACAGTCAGGTTTCTTTGAAGTTACTTTGGTTCTATATACTTCTTCAACTTATAAAAATTGCTCAACTTGTACAAATGTTGGTTAAAACACACATAGCTTAGGAAAGATCTAGGCTGATGAGTACCTAGTTAATCAGATGCTTCACTCAACTGACTTTTTTTATTGGGGGGATATGACCTAGGAGAAAGAAGAAAATGGAAAGAAATTAAGTGGACAAGGATTTAACAAAAGAACAAAAAAATAAAAAACCTTCTGAGATATGTCCTGGAGATTTATATCCATGCTACTAAATTTTCCAGAACTTTATACTCACATTTTTGTTCAGGGAGAACTGGTATTAAAAATAACGATCCCTAGGCCCAAAGGACTTTGAAGTCTTTCATGATTCATCAAAGAAAATACAGTCCATTCAACACACTGTTGTAACTAAGGCAAGCATGTGTGGTAAGGTTTAGAAAGATTTCATAACTAAAAATAACTTTGTTTAGTCACTGAACCTCCAAATCTAGATATTTAATTCCTGGAATGTTCTGGTTAACTTCATTCACCCCTAAATTGTGTCTTTTAAAAGGAAAGTTGCTTAGTGTGAGTAAAAACTTCTTTTCAGGATAATATTAAATGGGTCCTGTACTTATCCAATACCCAAACAATTTAGTCAACTTTATGTGTGTGTAAGCATATAGCAGATGGAATGGGGAAGCTAGACCAATTCAATTGGATCTATACCACATATTGATTGGCTGAATGGCTAAATTTTTTACTCTTTGGTAGCAGTTTGTGGTTGAAGAGAAAAAAATCTTTATGTATTTGTAGGGCTGTGACAAACCAAGAAGCATATTAGCATTAAAAAATATTTGTTTGCTGGTCATGAAAAGAAACTGAATAAAATCATCGACTCTTATTGATGATCCAGGAATTTATATTTAAATGTGGCATAATACTCTCAAAATTTTATTCTTCTTTTGGCTTAATCCTAGAGAAATTAGCCATATTTGAAGGATACTCGAACAGCCAATGAGAAAAAAAACCTTACTTCTGCAGATATTTTATGTGTATGGTATTTGAACATGAAGCAACTAAAAATAATTACAGGTATTTATAATTTTCACCAAGATATTTTACCTCATTTAATCGACTCTAGATAAGTAAATAGCTTGGCTAATATCAACGATAAATCAGAGAATAGAAATTTGTCTCTACTTCTACAGCACTGGGGTCATGAGAAGGTGCTAATTTTCTCCGATGCATTAGTACACAAGCCGTTACTAATATGCCCCCTTCAGTCTGTAGTTACAAATGCTTCACATTTCCCCCAGCTATGACTCATCAAAATTTGGTATTTGGGAGGAGAAAGCAAATAATCATTTTAATCTAATCAACAATACTAGACATAGGAGCTAAAAATAATTTAAAATGCACGAAGAAACCATCTTCCCATTTTTAAAAGGTTAAGTTCCCTTAAGCTATGAAAGAAAAACACCCTCTGAAGACCAGGGGAAGCAGTAAACACTGGTGGCAAGTGACAGGAATTGATCCTCCTTGGCTGTGCCTGTCATGTCTCTAAATTTTATTTCCACCATCTCCAGAATGCTCTGAAACAAAAGAGTGGGTGCGGGACTATGGCCTGAGGGCTTGGTGCCTAGGTCTCTGACTTTCCCTCAATTAGGAGGTCTCCCTGCATGATGGAGAGACGTGTCTCTAGCTGGGGAATTCGGCTGTTTCCAGGTATTGATTAGCCATAATGCAAAGTCAAATCTGAATAAAAAAGCCCCATAATCAAAAGACCTTCATCAGAAACAGCATGACCTCTAAGTCAAGGGTCCAGAGACTCGATGAGCGCTGTTGCCTTTCTGAGGGAGTTTGTTCTAGTTTCCTGACAAAGGCTCTCTGGATGAGCAAGTCCAGTGGACCTTCTGTCAGAAAAGCCGAGGCTTCAGGTTTGACAGGCACTTGTTAGTTTGTCAGCCCAGATCACTCAGCATTCAGAGAAGAGAGGACAGACTGCTGATAATGCTAGATGCCTCAGAAGCCAGCCTCGCACTTGCCCTAGGAAGCTACTGCTGCCTGCTTCTGCACTGAAGAAAACACAAACCCTCTGTGATGTGGAAAGTCTTCCTTTCCACAATGCTGGTCTCACCACAGTACACAGAACACAGAACACTCACAAACGAGATCATGAATGGCCAATAAATTGCTTTTAATTGAATTTTTAAAAATTGTCTTTAAAGTAATACCTCCACCTTCTCTTAGTGGATCCCTTATTATAACCTTTGTAGTTGAAATGTCTTGGTGCCTTTCATTTGCACTGTTTTTAAGACAGTTCTGTATGTCGCCTACCTTACTCCTTTAACACAGTCCTATGAAGTAGGAAGTCTAAGTGTCATTATCCCTGTGTGAAGAAGGCAGAAACAAAGATGTATACAGAGGCTATGTGTTTGTCCAGAGTCACACAGATAATAGTAGTGTCAGGATTAGAACTCAGGCATCCTGGCTCCTAGTCTGGTTTTCTTATCACAGAACCAGAATTAAACCATTCTGACTCACAAATGATGTGTTTGTAGAGTCATGACTGAATGCCATATAAGTAGCTTCATTCGAGAATCGCCATACTTTAATGACCTGTTTGAATAATTACTGTATTGTTTCTAAAGTCATCGATGATAGAAACAGTGTTTCCTGCATTCTCTCTTCACTTAGTATGTTACAATTAATTAATTGGTGACTAACCAAACTCATATTCCTTCTGCAAACATTCTCCTTTTCTCCCAACAGTCTCTTAGTATGTCTAGAAGCATTCATTCAATCCCATATTCCCCTGGATCTTAATTTCCTTGTATTTGAAGTTTCTGTTTGTCCCAGTCACTGCTATATGACTGGCCCTCATCCAGCACCATGACTGACCCAGAGCAGGTGTTCAGCAAATATCAGTTGCAGGAATAAATGAACAGATGAGTGAACAGAAGCACTAGAAGCCCAGAGAACCACAAACAGATTAGATGTTATTGTTAGATTAGATATTATAAACCACTCTGTAAATCAACAGAATATGCTTGTGAGACTTACTGTTTGTTAAATTTTAAAGAATTTTAATAGACCTTTAGGAATTCTCACCAGAGCCTCAGCTCCCCTGGGACAGTAACCATGTCTTGTTCACTTTTGTACCCCCAATTGCCTGACACAAAGGAGGCACTAAGTAAGTGCTTATTGAAATGACTATGGAAGACAACTTCCTTGTACAATTTTTTCCCTTCCGTTTCTAATAAACATGTAAACATTAGTAAAAAACATTTATTGAGGCCCGTGACAGGCAGATTGTCATGCACTTGATGTGCATTATTACTTTTGTTTCTCAATAATCCTAAACAATAGGTACAGTTATTATCCCCATTATATAGATGAGGAAACTGAGGCTCAGAGAGCTCTTAAAACTTGCCCCAACAGCCAGTAAGTTTTCTGACCAAGATCAGATTCCACGGTGAGCATTGTCAACTGCTCTTCTAGTCTGCCTCTCAGGCACATTGTGCTTTTCTTTTTACTAAATAGTAGCAAATACTTAGGCAGTATTTATGTGCCAGCCACTGTTCTAAGCACATGCCATGGATCAGTTTATTTAATCCTCATATGTCCTCACATCAACCTTTGGCAGGAAGTTCTATTATTATACTCACTGTGCTGATAAGGAAGTAGAGGCTCAGAAAGCTTAAGCAGCATGCCTCAAGTCACTCAGCTGGTAAGGGCAAACTCATCTCTCTGGCCTTAGAGCCAATGCTTTTAACCACCATGGAATACTGTCTCTTGCTGAAGTTTGGATCATAGTCAACTTTTTCTTCAGCCTATAATCTTACTTATTTATTATAGATTAAAGAATGTTTAATCCATAACACCTTAGTCCATCATATTTAGCCCATTCTAAGGAATAATTAGAATTTCCTTAGTATACATACTGTACATCTGTCATTTGGTACTCACCCCAAAGTGTGGTAATGTTTTTCTTGTAGTATCTAATCTCTCTAACTAGATTTTAAGCTTCTGTAGGAAGGATGGCTGCCAATTTTAAATCCCAATTCTTTGGAGTTGAAATCTGCTATAATTTTCTCTTACTGGTTTGGTATTTTTAGAAAACCCTTAGTTTAGGGTACATTATGTTCACTAGGCAACACATCTATCATATACTGATAATACAGACCAATGTAAAATGACTTGTACATGTTCATTTAAGGCTGTTGAATATTTTTATTGTAATACTCAGAGAATATGAGGAAGAACCAAGATACTGTTAAGCATAGTTAAGAGGTGAAAACTATCTAGGACATACTGGGGTTGTGACTTAGAGATTGCTGATGTGAAGAAATTTTTCTATTTGCAAATGTAAAATTCTACTATCAAAATGAAATTGTTGTTTCCTTCTAACATATCTTTCATCCTAACCAACTAGTTAACAATTGGGAATGTGTGTCATACTCTTAAAAATATGGAAAGGGAGTAGTAGGAAGTAAGAAAGAGTTTTTTAGTATGTATATTAGCACTTCTTGAAAACCCATATATTATCTGAAGGTCAACAGCATAGGAAACACTTCCCAAACACATGTTGAAATATATTAGATATTAAGTTCACCTGTGTCAAACCAGAATGTCAGACCACTTATGGCTCATGGGAAATATTGATGAAGTCCTCATGTTTTACCTGAAACCCTCTATTTGTCTTTATTTATACCAAACATCTTTTACCACAGTGTTTTTGCAAAACTTGTCTTCCCAGACTTTAACCCAATGATAACACATGGAATGTCAGTACAAATGTCAGTTTATGTTTGTTTCTATTTGAATTGATACCAAGGAACCCTTTTAAATGGAAACCATTGAGTTTTTAAGCTTTCATGACTGTTGCTAGTTTGACAGTCAGTAAGACTTGTTAACCTACATAGTCAGGATCACCTTCATTAATTGCCTTCTGAAGAGATTTCAGGAGTATCCAAATATAAGAAATTCATGTTGTGAGATTATTTATTTAGTACAGTGGTTTTCAACTAAGGGTGATTTCCACCTCCAAGGGATATCCGTCAATGTCCAGAGACATTTTTGATTGTCACGACTGAGTTTTGCTACTGGCATCTGATGGGTAGAGGGCCAAGATGCTGATAAACAGCCTACAATGTATGGAACAGTGTCCCACAACAAAGGCTTAGCTGGCTCAAAATGCAATAGTGCCTTGTTGAGAAACTCTACTTAGTTTAAAATCTCTGGCTCTTTTTTTAAAAAGGCCAGTGGCCTCGAAACAGAGAATGGTAATGCTTTAAGTCATATCAGCCATTTACATTTTAGTGTGAATTTACCCTTATCTTTGGCCAGGGAAGTTTCTGATTGTGTAGGACTAGAGATGTCTAGAGACACAGCATAGGGGACTGGCATCATGGCAGGAAGAGAAAGAATGCAGAAAAAAGAGGCTGAATGCTAAAGGAGACAGTGTATTTTTCTTTATATGCAGCTTCAACTATAGTCTAGGAAATAAAGAATAGAGGAATATGTATTAGAATATTATACAAATATGCAATTGGATAATTACACTCTAGTTATCAGAAGTTGGCATAAAAATGTTTGAGACTTTAAGAGTCTGATCTGTGTCTATTATGCTAAGTGAGATAAGCCAGGTGGAGAAAGACCGATACCATACGACTTCACTTATGTGTCTAAAAACAAAACAAAACAAAATGAACAAAACAGCAGTAGACTTACAGACACTGAGAAGTGACTGGTGATTACTATGGGGGAGGGGTTGGGGTGGCTGGGTGCAATAGGTAAAGGGATAAAAAGGCACAAAATCTAAATCATAACATAAATTAGTCATGCATATGAAAGTACAGCATAGAGAACATAGTAAATAAATGTAACATCTTTCTGACAGTAACTACATAGTTGGGGTGCAGATTTATTAATGTATATAACTGTTAAATCACTGTGTTGTTTACTTGAAACCAACATAATATTGCATATCAACTATACTTAGATAAAAAATACGTATGTGTGTGTATATATATATAAATATGACTTGTGTCTACCATTCTAAACTTTCTCCTATTTCTGTCCTGTGTGATTTCTATTTTCTAGCCTGAAAACATGCTGTGAAGTTGATTGCCTCCACTCTGGCTTACTTATATTTCCTACTCATGCATGACGTGCATTTGACCTTCTTTTTTGCTTATTTTTATCAGGAATGGCAAAGGAGTTTGTCCTGCAGACCTACTGTGGCCAATTGGATTCAGTTAGTGTTGTGTTGAAAAGAATTTTGAGGCTCGATGAGAAAGACTCACATCTCTGTCTCTGGGAAGAGCTGTCTATCATGGTCAAGCACCTGCCGTGCCAGACAATGCTTCAGCTCGGTCATAACCTAATCATGAAGTCTTCCCTAGCTAAATCAGCTCTTCTCTGGCTTTCCCTAGCATACTTTGTCTACATCTCTCATTGGTACTTACTCCTAAGTGTGGTAATGTTCATCTTGTAGTGTACAATCTTTCTAATCAGATTTTTAGTTTCTGGACAAATGATGCCTCCCAATTTTAAATCCTAAATCTCTAGTTTAAGAGTTGACTCTTGTCCATCCTGGCCGTTCATTCCCTCTCCAAACTGTAGCCCCCATTCATGCCCTCTGCCAGTGACTGGCCTCAGAACCACCATATGCATCTTTTTCAAGAGATATGTTATTACCTCTATCCAGACTTACTGACCTAAAATCTCCATATGTAGAATTCAAGTATGTGTTTATACATAAATGATTGATGTTCAATCTCTGGTTTAGAATCATGTAAATGCTATTGGTGACAATTTTATCTTTTCAAGTTCCAACTTCTTTCTCCGACGTTATTGCTAGTGATGTTGTTTCTCCCAAACTACTTTCCACATTTTGTTATTGTCTTTAAAACTCTCATTTTCCTTAAAAAATCATGCACAGAGGCCACTTCTATTCTGAGCATTCTATGGTCCAACCAGAGTGCAACCCTCTTTTGGTTTACTTCTTCTGAACTTTTCTAGTCCTCAAAGAGTGTTTATAACGTGACTTTCATATAGTGACAATTTGTGTACCTATCCTGCTCTTTGAATTGTAATCTTTTTGGATTTAGAGATCACATCTTATACATAAAAAGGGATCAATAAGCTTGGCTTAATGAATTTAGTGTTGTTACAGCCTCTTTGTGTATATTGTTTTGCCAAATAGAAAAGATAGTATCACAGAGCTCCCTGATGACATGTTTTAAGTCTCATTGTTAGAGGTAGCTAAAAATGTCCTTCACAATGCCTCATTTCTGATTCACATGGCCTTGCTAAATTATAACCTTGTGTAATCATTTCCTTATTTTGTGCTGTCCCCAATACTTTATTCCAGATACTATTCTAGGCATAGGAGATACTGCATAAAATAGAACCCTCAAAGGAACTTACACACTAATAGAAAAGACAGCAATATGATTAATAGAGATATTCAGCTGGCTTATGTATTGGGGACAGTGGAGACACAGGGATGGAAGGATTGATTCATCTCAGGAGGGAAGAGGTTCAGCAAAGGCTTCATGGAGGATGTGATACTGAGTTTCAGTTCATTTTGGTGTTATAGATATATACTGAAATACATATTATTGGCCAGGAACTGTGTTCTGAGAAGATAGAAGTAAATAAGGTATGGGCATTAGATGACGGAGTAAAAAATATAAAATTGTGAATCATCTGGGGGTGGGGTACCCTGAGGGACAGAAAAAGCATTCAAAGCAGAAGGCATAGTGTTGAGTAAAGGGGTTATGGTATAAACCAGAATGAAGCATCTGCATCTTTAAGTAGATACAAATGACAACATATGGTGTCCACACCTAGAACTTTGGGTGGTCTGATCATAGAAGAGATTGTGAAAGTAGCCAGAGGCCAAATCATGCAGGACTTTATATCATACACAAGAGGGTTGGGACTGTGTCCCATATGCATTGAGAAGAGAGTGAAGAGCTTTAATCACAAGAACATGACTATTTTAGAAAAGTCAGTCTGGTGGTTGTGAATAATCCAGTTTACTAGTCATGACACTATAACATGACAGAAACTGATGGTCCAGTGGACCTTCTTGAAGAAAGGCAGGAATTATTCTCTAGTGCACATCTTAGCACTAGGCTGTGATAACTGTGCATAAAGAATATACTTATTGCACAGAACCACAGAAAGGGTTCAGAAAACGTGTAAGTAGAACCACACAGATACATATATACATAGTTTCACAGAACAAAAGGAATCGAGGCATTTCTTAATAATACTTTGACCAAACTTACCTGCTACACTGTTGTTGGTGTTTTACTAGTCAGCACTTGCATTTATATAACAGATTTATAAACATGGCTTGTAGTGTGCGGGGTCAAGAGAATTGGATCAGAATAAGAAAGGGGCTGACAGCTGTAGCAAATGTTACAGCCCAAAACTTCAATAGTCTGTTTTAGGAAATATGCCATTTCGGAAAACTCTTACTCAAAAATCCTTTAAATGTGACATTCAACATGACATTAATATCAAGAAGAACAAGTAGCCAGGTCAGGTGTTTTATACTGAAAATGAAGAGATTTATAATTTGCTTACTATAGGAATAATATATAAACCATAGAATTCTGCAGGTAGGTCAGTGGGGCAAGTAATCTTTAGCTGCAGGCATCTGTGCTTGAAACACATGGGAACAACTGTTCATCTCCTATCACGAGGCCACGTACCTCTAGTTTTCTTCCTACTTCACCAGCTGCTTCTTCTCAACTCCATGTCTGATCCCTCCTGTTCTGCTTGATTCCAAAAGTTGGAAAGATCAAGGATTTGGTTTTAAGACCCTTTTCTTCTAGATTTTTAAAATCCAAATCTGTATTTTCGGCCCTCTTCTCTCTTGAACTCTAGCATCACATATCGAAATTATTACCTGACATCTTCATGACACTGAGAGCTCCAGCTTGACCCTAAACAGTGCATGACCCGCACCCTCAAGCTCCTCCTCCCCCCATCTCCATGCACTGGGTATGAAGTTGTTAAAGACAAACCATGATTGATTTATTGTTTCTTTTACTGTATCCACATCTAAAACTTCACAAATCCTTTCAATTTTACAGCTGAAACACATCCTGAACGTTTACACTTCTCTCATTTTTCGCCACTTCTATCCTAGTTCAAGCTGCATGAGTTTAGCAGTGTCTGGATGCTCACGGTGTTCTTCTAACTGATTCCTTATGCCACTATTAATTCCATCCCCTCCATATAAATGATCCCCTATAAGGTATCCTGAATACTATTTTTAGAAAATAATCATAAAAAGATCTCAACCCCACTTGAAAACTTAAGGCTTTCAGCTACACTTAGTTGTAATAAAATCCAGCCCATTTTTGGCGCCTGTCCTTCTGGTTAACCTCATCTGGCACCGCTCTACCTCGTTGTCTTTCCACTTCACTAAACTGCTGCCTTTCAGCCTTCATGTCTGCTCTCTCCTTTCCAAGCACACTGCCCTTCTCTCCATCCCTCCAGGACACTGACCTCGTGAAGACCTGGAACCTTTGCTCTAACTTCCTTCTACATCAAGTATTCACTTCCAGATCTCTCATGCCAGTCTTTTTAGAATACATGTCACACAATCTTAGAGACAGGCCTTTCCTAACCACCTAATAAAGGAATCATGCACCAACAGACTACTTGTATTCTCTTCATAGCAGTCATCTGATATTTTATTTTTTATTTTTCTGCTTTTCTTTACTAGAAGAGAACACCTTGAGAGTAGGAATTTTCATCTGTCTTATTTAACATACTATCCCTGACACATAGGATAGGGTATTGCACATAGTAGGGGCTTAATAAACATTGATAATTAAATACTGTTGATTGACCGTTGCTGTATAGTTTGGGCAGTAAACACATAAATTATCCACTTTGGGGAATACTATGGAGTGATATGATGACATTTCATAATTAAGGTTCTAGTCTTTTAGACTCACAGAAAGCAGGAGAAAACCATTAGTGTGGTCTCAGTAATGGTCTCTCGCCCTCAGGTCAGGGTGCTATGGAGACTGGGCTTAACCTAAAGAGTTTCCACCTATGCTCCTGCTAATGGAAGATGTAGGGTTTGGTGTAAGAATTAAGATAAGAATAACCAGCCATAAAGCTTTTTGAAATTATTAGAGTGTTGGGAGATGGATGATAAGAGAAGTGGGAAGCATTTATTATATTACTTATGAAGCACTTGGCCTTTTCCAAGCTCCATATACTACATCATACTCAAGAAATACAGCATCTGCCTTCCCTACCCTTTGGATGAAACAAAGGCCACACTTGGCAGCAAACATGTGCAGCATCTTGAACTGTGGTCCTTTTCAAGTTAATCAGAGTGTGAAAATGGTCAAAGGGTAAATACAAACAGAAAATAATTATGGGGATGGTGATTGGTGGGTACACCAAAGAACTTGCCTAGTGCTAATGAGAGGAATAGTAGCTAAAGGGAAGTACTTGTTTTCTTTCAATAAGGAAACCCACACAGATATAAGGCTTCACTTACTGTCATTTGCATTTCCCTTTGCAGCAGTCATAAAATTTTAGAGCAGACCGTGTGCATTTAGTGCTGTTCTTGAGAACCCCAAGTCATCCTCTTTCTAACTTCTCCACATATAGCAAGATTAGTAGAGTAAATGTTCACTGCAATCAAAGCATATTTTTTCCTAAGTGAAATAGATACAGCAAACCCTTAGCACTGGGACTGCTCCTAGAAAAAGAAAACAAGAATGTTTTCTGCCAGTACTGGGTAGATATTTGGTTTTCTGGCAGGACTGGATAAGGAGACTTTATCCAAGAGGCATACACTATAAAATTTTTAGCATAAGGAAAATGAATGGTCGCAATATAGAAGGTTTTGGAGTTTCCATGGCTTCAGTTACTAGAAAAATCTGCTGCCTCTACAGTTTCCACACCTTTTTCTCAGCAAAATGTTACACAATTGTGTTGAAGACACTTGTGGCCTCTAATGGCCAGATAATGGACCACAATAAAAGTTATGGGTCCCCAGATGGGTCGAAGCTCATAATGGTTGGCAAGATCCATTATTTCACCATTAGGATCTACAGAAAAGGGAGATGATTGTCAACCAAAGAGAAAAAACAAAAGTTGTCATTTCACATATTCCTCTTCTTTGAGGGAAAAGGAACCTCATCTCCCAAAGACTGAGTGTTGATTTTCCTTAAGTATGTGAGTTTCATATACCCATTCTGAAGTATTTTTAGAAAACCTTCAGTGTATAAATGCATTGTATGTTAACCTAAGTAGGGAAATTGTGATTACAGCTCCACACTAGATTTCAAAACAGTTAATTACAACTTTCAGTGTTTTAAAAGAAATAAATAAGAAACAACAATAAGAGACCAGATAAAGAATAGATTCAGTTTAGGTAAAATGTCTGAGTGACCTTTTTCCTCCTTTCCCAATTCAAATATGTCTCACAACACAACATAAAATAGTTTTAACATGATTATATATTCTGGAGATATATCTCTGCTTTACAAAGAGCCAAGACTCTTTCAATTCCAAGGGTGGTGAGTTATCATTCCAGTGCCTTAGTAATAGTTCTTTAGAAATCAATAAATACATCTTCAGCCATTTCATTTAGCCTTGAGGGACTCTCGATATTTTAGTTGTGTCTTCTAGTGAAAATAATGGTGGTGTGATATCAATGTCCCTTTAAAAAAAATGTAGGGCACCTAATTCTTTTTTCTTGTCCCTGTCACCTTTGGGTGAAACTAGAGTCAATATAGAGGGTAAACCATTATCTATCGTGTGTGTTTTGCGGGGAGGGAGGGAGACAGGGGACACTGACATGACTAACCACACTTTGTGGGCTTTAGGATCTATTAAAATCCTAAAACTGTCCCTCTTGGGAGATTGAGAAGAACATTTATTTGAGGCCCTTCCATACAAAGTACAGTCCTTTTCTAAGATAGCTCTGTATTTTGAAGCAGTTGCATATTTAGCCTTGGTTAGTTGATTAGAGATATAAATTTTAATACAGTTTGTTTGGAAGTGATATTCCTCTAGCATAAATAAATGATGTGGCAAAAATATTTTCATTACTTTTTATAGTTAAGCCCGTATGAATCTTCCCCTTTGTGTCACATAAAAAAATGAATCCCAGTTCTTAAGGAACTTCAATATCAGTTCAAAAATATCCAAGGTACTTAAGATGTTTCTGTTGAATTCTTCATATTTTGTGGGCTTGGTGATGCTTAAATGAAATTTGTTCTAAGGTATTTATTTATTGGTTATTAAAATACAACATGTTTTTTCTTTTGTACTCAGTTTTTAATGAATTTTCATGATTTTTGTGCTCCTACATCCTAGTCTTAGTTCCACATATTGCTGTTACCTTTCAGAGTTAGAGGATTGGAAGCACATTGTTTTTGTATCTACAACAAAGAAAGCTAAGCAATTGCTCAAGAATTTGAAGTGGGTGAAGTGTGTGGAATAGTAAAACGATCCTAACAGTTTAATTTTTCTTAAATATTTTCAGAATCCAAGTCATTTTACAAAGACCAGTTTTTATCATGGGAATTGTGTGAGGTCATCAGGGAGTTCCAGTGAGAGATGGACTTCTGGTTTCTAGCGTGTTATAGAGCAGAAGATCTACAAAGTCTTAATTCTTCAAGATATTCTGAAAAGGCACCACATACAGCCTTTATAGAACAAGGCAGCATTGTGTACTCACGTTTTGGCTTGTCCATAGAAGTTTAGATTTATAAAGTCAGAGGAAGATAGTTCTCCGAAGTAGCTGGTTTGAGTTGATCTTAGTGATTCTGGGCAGTCTTTACAGTGAATTGTGTAATTTATCATGCTTTTCACTTTCTCTTGGCTTCCAGAAAGCTTGTAGCCATGTTTGTGGCTGCATTTTAACTCGTGTATATTACCTTATGTATCTTTAAATAGTTTTGTTAATCTTTTGAAAAAGGCAATGTTTTCATGATTTAGGGTTCAGACCTACATTGCTCACTATTGTCTCCTGGCACACAGCATGCAGAGACACAGAAGGAGAAGGAGAAAAGAAAGGAAGAGAGACAGAGGGGAAGGGAAACAGGAAAGGGAGGGAAGAAGGAAGTGAGGGAGGAAGGAAACGAAGAACAGAATGAGATAGTCTCTGTGTGTCTTTATAGTTTAAAGCTGTGCTGTCCACGGGATAGCCATGAGCCATCCTTTCAAGTGCCGTTGAGAGCTGAAAGGTGGTTACTTCAAACTGAGATGTGTGTAAGTGTAAATTTAAAACACAACAAAAAAGTGTAAAACACAACATATTTTGAAGACTTATTATGAAAAAAATAATGCAACCATCTCAGTAATTTTTATTTTGATTACATGTTAAAATGATAATATTCTAGATAATCTTAAAAAGTGGCTACTTGGACATTTAAAATCATATGTGTGTCTGACACTTTCTGAGCTGCATTATATTTCTCTTGGACAGTATTATTCTATAATGTCACAATGAGCTGGATTTACCTTAACAGCTTTCAGAGCAAATTTTCCTGTGACCTCACACTCACTCTCTGTTAGCTATAGACAAGCCTATCTGACAGAACTCTTCAACTCCCAATTTTTAGGCTTTTTCCCATTAATTATTATCTTCCAAACTTTCCACTGAGAGCCAAGCATTGTATAATATTACTTCCAAAGGATTTGGTCATGTGCTACTCATGCTTTAGGAAGAATTGCTTCCTTCTTAGTGCACAAATGTACCTTCAGTTTCATACACTTGGACAAAATAAAAATGGTGAATTGTCTGTTTCTACCATAAATTAAGAATGAAGTACATAAAACTATCCTCAACTGTAGAGAATAAACAAGCCAAGGACACTGTCTTCCATCTTTTCTTAGCTCTAAAAGCTAAGATAAGACACTACTGTAGAAAATTTCAGATAGGTAAATTTGTGAAACTTAAAAATATCCCATATAAGAATGTTTTCTGAATTATAATCTATATTAGTTTGGTTTGGTTGCAAATTGAATATATTGTCATTAACTTTGAGGCCATAACTGTCAATGTAATGCTCTGCAGTACTTTAAATACATATGGGTAAGCATCTTAGACTCCATAATATAGCCTCCCTCCCTGGTGCCAATTATTTCGTTTGGTCATTTAAGTATGAGTGAAGAATTTTTAGGAATTATTTGAGCATGGATCATTGAGAATGTCTCAAAATAATTTATTTTCATACTCTTGAAACCCCACCCTTTCTGACCAGGCTCCTGTAAATGACAGTGAACATAATTCCTGTGGGAGAGATTGAAACTCCAAAGCCCCTCTGCCTTCCCCACGAAGCCTGTTGCCAATTAATGCAGTTCCTTGGGGTTAAGACCTTATCTGCAGAGGGTTCAGGTAAATTGTTCCTATTAGAGAATGAGCTGCTGTCACTGGTCTTGGGGAATATGTAGCAAACACAGTCAGCTACAGAACAGCATTCAGGCAAAGAAAACTCTCCATTTTAGAATAAATTTCAAGTACCACAAAATGTTTTGCTAGTAACATAACATTTAATGTTTTCATGAATAAATATTAGTTTGTAATACATTTTTTTAAAAAATGTGAATGTGGTGACCAGTTTAAAATTCATGTATCTGTTTTTCCTCTGGAGTGATCAGGGGCTTCTGATTAGGATGACAAGATGGGTTACAGGCATGTGCCTTTCTGCAGAATTGCTGTCTGTTAGAGGCCATGATGCCAGTAAAATTAGATTAAGGTTAAGGCAGGAATGTAAATTTTATTAATAAGGGTTCTAGGTTTTAATTCAAAACCAAACATCCTGTGTGCCTATTGATGATAATCCCATTTAATCTTGCAAAAAAGCTTCCCTGGTATCAAGGGATCAGATCAGTGCTGCCATTTATTACTGGAAAATGCAGAATTTTCTTAAATCTTCATCTCTTAAGTAGTATAAACATATTATAAAATGTTGATGACTTGAAAAAAGCAAATATATTAATATGATTATGTATACACTCAAAAAAATATGTTATATACAATGTAAGTGTTCTTTATACATATCTACTGCATAAATCATGATTAATCCATCCTACAATTCTGTGCTTCAAATTACTTTACTTGCATTTAAAACATTTATACTTAATTTACTAACCTGTGTCTTTCTGAGATAGTAAGAACTCAAGACGTTTTGCAAGGATGTTTAAAAAAAATTAAAAGACATATCACTATGGTCCTTGGGCCTCTCACTCTGTAAGTGACTTCTCTGCATTAGGGAGGTTTTGCCACCTGCTGCTTCTCTCACCTTTTCTTTCAGTGATTTCTCTGCCCTCTTTTAACTGTGCCGTCCACTCCACTGTGGCCTCTCATCATGGACGACCCAAACGTTAGTATGTGCTGGCTCTCCTCTTCCATGCATCCCTCCTGAACAAGATGATAGACAATTCTGTGTTCATCCTCCTTGGCACTTAGCTCATATGTGTATACATGAATAAGTACTCATGTGTACATAGTATTTGAATAAAATGCCAAGGAGAATGAATATATATATATAGATATAGATATAGATATACCTTCATATTATATGTATTACATATATAATATTTCATATATATTAAATATGATGGAGTGGAAAGGGCATAAGCTTTAGAGTCAGATAATGTATGGGTGCTCTAATTCCTTCTGTGCTCACATAATTAAGACACCCACATCTGTAATCACCCTCTCTTGCCATCATCATTTCTTCTATCATTTTCATCAGCATAAAACATGTACTACTACCTCATATATTAACAAAGCCCTGTCTCCCCTACGCTGTTTTTGTTATTCAGTGCTACATACCCAGCACTTAGGTACCCCTAACAATGGTCTAGCATCTGTTAGGTCCTCAGCAAATATTTGTCAAATGAATGAATGAATGAATGAATGAATGAACAATGCCTGAGTCATAATGTAGGCTCAGTCAATGTTGGCTCTTATGATAATGAAACTGACGTTTTTTTTTGAGACTGGTGTTTGTTATAAATGCCAAGAAGATTCAGAGCAACCTCACAACAAAGCCTGTCTGGAAAGCATTATATTATTGATGTCTGGAAGACTTGCAGGTACACATTACAATGGTTATCCTATTTAATGTGTTTGACATTTCTTTGAAATTTTATAAGAAAAAGCCTGCCATGAAATCTTAGAACTTTTTATTCCACTTACTACATAATATTTTTTGAACATGGTGTGCAGTTTCTAGCTATTTCCCTATAATTATAACTCATAATAATAATAAGCACAAACTTATACAGTTATCAAAATAGAATATGCTAAGGTCTTAGAAATTAGAATTGGCTTATTCCAGTTATCTTTTTTGACTTAGAAAGCAAATATCAAATGCTATCTTCAATTGATAGAAAATACAGGACACATCAGTGTAGGTCCATCAGTTGTAACAAAAGAACCAATCTGGTGAGGGATGTTGATAATGTGGGAGGCTGTGCATGTGTTGGGGTAAGGAGTACAAGGGAAATTTCTGTACCTTCTCAATTTTGATGTGACCCTAAAACCATGAAATAAGAAAGAAAATACAGGACACGAACAATTCTAGCTTAATATCTTCTAGTTGTAATTAACTTTAGAGCTTTCATTTGCTCAGAACTTCTCCTAAAAGAGGAGTGAAAATTAACAATATAGAAATTCTTCGATTTTGTTCTTCAGATGCAGTCACCATTCCTTTGATAAAATATGATAGGTAACCTCAGTGTGAATTAAACCTTAACAAAGAAACACACCATAATTCATAGCACTCTTGGTCTTAGTGCATGCATCCTAATAAAACAAATCACTAAAACTGAAATGAAATCTTCAAAAATCACACTTTGATCATGTCATTTCACTCTTCACACAACTCCAGCATCTCCTTATTGCCTATTGGCAAACTCCTTAGCCTGGGAAACATATCCTTAGCCTGGATACACTCTGACCCCAGACTGTCTTCACAGCCTCATTTCCAGTTACTCAGTGTGAGAGCAGAGCAATCAAGTGTGGACTCTGAAGTCAGGCAAAACTGAGTGAGAAGCCCTAACTGTGTGGCTCTGGAGAGCTCTGGCTCCAGCTTCCTGAACCTCCATTCTCCCACTTAGCAGTGCCTCTCCCTGCGCTGCTGTGGGGACTGTGGTTATGTCTCCACGCCCCATGGTTCCTGGCCATCAGAAGTGATCAAGTAATTATGCTAGTTTTATCATCCTTAATCATGCCTTTTTAATTCCTGTCTTGTTGTCTTGGTGCCCTCCTTGAAATGTTGCTGATAAATCAAGGTTTCCTATCTACCCACCCTTCAAAGCTCCTGCTCCTGTGTGAAGCCCTGACAGCCTACTCTGGTGCAAGGTGATCAGTTTTTTCCTGAACTCACAGTTCTCATTTTTTTAATCATTCCTTTCAAAATGTACTACTGTCTTGTTATCTCTCTGATAGCCTTCTCTTTAGTTTATCTTTCCATATAGTTATTTTATGAAAAGGATTGGCTGTTTAAAGAAGTCATGGTTGGGAGCTGACAAGAAATAAATAGATGATCAGACTAGTGGACCCTAACCTGTGTCTTCTGGAGCTTCCCTGGGGTACATGATGGTGGAACGGGGTGGAGTGCAGTGGGGTTTGCAGTGTATCAGGTCATTTGGGCTCTGGACCCCATCCTGAATTTCTACTTAAAGCAGCAACTTTTCAACTATTTCTATTTATTCTTACTCTTATTGTTACCATTTAAAAAATTAAAACCCATATTGTAAAACTAAGGAGTAGGATGCAAAGCCAGAATTCATGAAGAGAAGAATTCCATTACTGTGTGAAAACTTGAAAGTCATTTATCCAGCACAACCTTCTAACTTTTAATGAGGACAAAGGCTTAGAGAACAGTCAAGGTCATGCCTCTGAAGCTGACCTTAGAACAATATTCCTGAACTCTAGATACTCAGTTTAAAGTCTGTGTTTTCAGTTAGATGATCAGAACCTTGAGGGCAAAGACCATTTATTGTATTTCTTTGTTTTCTTCCCAGCCCTTGTTCAGGGCCTTAAACATATATTCCAAGGCCGATATTTTAGAAAGTGATAAAACAAATAATACAATGTCAGAATGAGAGCAAAGGACAGTTCCAAGCATAGCTTCTGCAGACTGAAGGAGCACTGGACAGAGCAACAGGAAGCCGTGATATAGTAAGAAACCGGTGGATAACGGGATTGTGTTTATCAGAGGAAGAGCTGAGACTGGGGAACACTGTGTTGCCAAAAGCTTAAGGGCTTGTGGTGTAGCTGCACTGGTATTACTGCCACCCAAGGTGGAAAGACCAACCACGGAGCATTCCCCCGCTGGCACCTTGAACATGGGCGACAGTGAGGACACACGGCTGAAATTAAGAGTGAGGCAACAAGCAGAGTTTTAAGTAGGTTCCTTAGAAAATACTCAGTAAAAAGTGTAAGTACCTCCAGGACCTTCTCAGTCTAATACAATAGCCATTGGCATAGCATTTTCTGAACTCTGTGAAGTTGCTAATAGGAAACAAAACAACCAGAGTTCAGAAACCGTATGAAGTGGCAAAAGCTGAATAATCAAAATGGAACTATACAATTATATACATAGATAGAAAATTCTTTCTTAGCAGTATTTCACTTCTGCTACAGAAACTAATCAGCCCACCATGGATGTATGTGTCAGCACGAACCACTGCATTTTGGACCTTCAGGTATAGCCTGAATATCCATCAGGGCAGCCTGGAATCTCATTAAAGATGGGCCCAGATTCCTGACCACTGCCTGCAGAATTCTTCAAGCCATTACTTCTAGATATTATTGACTCCTTAGGTTTCTTCTGCCTATTTTGACACTAAATCTCAGCTCTCACTTTTAATCTAGTCCCTGGAATTTGAAGTTAGTTGTGAGCTGTTTACCTTATCTCCAAACTTTATATTTCCATCAAGGCACTAAATTTTTTATTTTCTTCCAACACTACACATCACAGGTGTTGGCAAGAAAAGTCTGATTCTTTCATCTTGCTCTGTACCCAGGAAAGCTGGGGCTCTGTGCATTCTCCCTCAAGCTCTCCCTGACAAGGGAGAGGAATGACCCAGTCAGTCTGGCCCATGGGCTAGAATGGGCAATGGAAACAGAGCAGATAGTAATACAGAGTCTATACAAGGTGCTAAGAAGTTGGGCATAGATCAAAAGGAGGACAAAAAGCGGTATGGTACAGGAAAGACACCAGACTTGAGTTCAGTCTTGGCTCTGTTATTGACCAGCTAGCCCTGAGATACCAAACAAATTACTTAACTGTTCTGAGACTTAGTTATCTCACGTTTAAGAGTTGTTTTGAGGGATAAATGATATAACCTGAGGAAATGCCAGAATGACACGACACATAGATAAACTGTCATGTTTCCATCCTTTCTATTCCATCCTCAAAACTTGTGAGTAGTAGTTTGCAGAAAATACTGGCATACCACTCTGGCTATACCTATATGCTGTACACCTATTGTAGTTATTTAACTATGTTTAACTAAGTGTATATTTTTCATTCCACACAGAATATTCAGTTATGCTAAACACTTCTTTCACATTTCTAAGTTAAAAGATCAACTTAACAGAATATTAAAGAGAGATGGCTAAACAAGGTTGACACAAAACATGTATTTGGGTGTGAGGCTGACTTGGTTTCAACAATCACTACTTAAATGACTTCGGATATGTTCCCAACCCCTAAGTTTTCTCATCTATACAATGAGGACTGGTAATGGCCAATCCATTGGGCTGTAGTTTGGATATAATGAAATAATGATTCCTTTCAAACAGAAAAAAGCTGTGTACTATATTTTATAGATTTGTCCAGGGTAACATGTGGGAATTGGATGCATACTATAAATGCAAGCCACACATGTAATTTAAAATTTCCTAGTAGCTACATTAAAAAATGTAAAAAGTAATGGATGAAATTAATTTTATTAAAGTATTTTATTTAACCCAATATATCCAAAATGTTATCACTTCAACATGCAAACAACGAAAATCATGGAGACACTACATGTTTTTTATGCTCAGTCTTTGAAGTTGATGTGTATTTGATCACTTTGAAGTCATCACATTTCTAGTGTTCAATTAATAAGTGTGCTACGGGCTGTCATGTTGGACTGAGAAGGTCTTGGAGATAACCTAGGCCTTTTAAAAAATTATTTTCTAATTAGCCTACTTAAAACCTTGCTGCTGTTTTACACTAAGCTGAAATGATGGTTAAAATATATGCTGATGTTGCATGTAATGGTCTGTTGGGCATTTTATGCTATCTTTTCCCCCAGTGTAACCAGTCTGGACCAGCCTTTGCAGTTGTTAGTGGTGGTTCTCTTAGGGTCCCTACCGTTACCTTGGAGCAGTTCACCTTCCAATCTGCTGTTCAGATCCCTCCCTAAGAGCTGGATGTTGGGTGAGACTCTGCCATCGGTCAGCAGACCACACGCAGTCTTTGGACAGGAAGTGGACATAACCAGTTTCATGACATGGACCACGTTTCTTTCTAAAGCACAGAACTCATTTCTGCAATTTGTCCCTCATTCCTGTGAATAAACTGTTTTCTTATGGCTGTGGTCAATGACTAGTCAAGTCAGGAAAAGAAAGAAGATGTTCCTCAGCTTACTCCAGTCCACTGCTGAGTCACTCTCCTTTCCACGGCCCCCGTGAGGGAGGCGTGTCTCAGTGAGTGAGGCGGTCCCATGACAGCTGGTAACCCTGTGCAGTGACATCGACCAAAGTTCTGGGCACATAGTAGGTAGCTCCCAAATGGACCAATAAATGGACAAATTGTTTTGGGAAAACTTTGATTACTTGGTAAAAATATTATGTAAAGCTCTCGTTACTTCAACATTGGATTAGATTATTTAAACGAATATGTAATTGTAGAAATAAGGCTGTTTTCTATGCTGTTCTTTAATTTAAAAAGACAAGGATAATCTGAAACTGAGTTAACTCAAAATCTGTTGTTTTGGTTCCCTGGGCTTCAATTAGGGAGCATTTGTGTGTACTCCTTACCTTATGCAGGTAACACGTAGGTAGTAACATACACTGTCCTTAGTCCCTGGCTATCTTTCGTAGTCCTAGGAAAGCTGATTTCCTGTCTGGTTCTGTTTTCCCATTGCTCTACTGGTTCTCTCTGAGCTATCCTCACACAGCTTGCACAGATCCCTATCCTCTCTAGTCTTTATTTATTTTGTAAAAATTTAACATTTATGGACTATAATTTTAGGCTACTTTCTTAACAGCCAGATGCAGAATCTTTGCTCAGTCAACCCTTGCTCGGGATTTTTAATGTAAATTTCTTGTATTTTTTCAGATACATAAGCAATTCTTATATTCCATCCCTGTCCTTGTTTCGGAGGCCTGCGTTTATTCCCTGGGGCTATAAACATTTAAAATTCCTATAGAAATGTGACTTTATTCTGGGTGGCCTCATGGACACCGAAAGCCTGATTTTCACTCATTCAAGGACAAGGCTACGTTTCCCTGGGCTCAGTTGGAGACCCCAAATAATCGCTGACATAATTTTTTTTCTTCCTCTTCACCTCTTGTGGGTGGGTGGGCCCTCCTTATAGTTTCTATTAATAAATCCACCTCTAGTTACTTCCTTATGTGCACACTTGCCCCCTCACAGGATCCAGCTCACAAATGTGTGCTGTCACAGGCAGGGCACAGGGAGAGAGGTGGCCAGGTGTGGCTCAGGGTAAAATCATCACAGCTAGTCAGAACAATGATACAGCTGCGTGTGCTTGTGCTAAAGCTGGGAAAGTGGCATCCTAGTTACCGATTAAAGATTTTAAGTTGTATTCAAAATGGACTGGCTTTGCTCCAGTTATTTGATTTTTCAAGCTGATTATTCAGTCTTTCTGGACTTTGGTTCACCAAAGACATGACTTAAGTAACCACTGCACACCCTCTATTTTACAGATGTGTAAAGAAAATAAATAAACTAATACTCATGCACTATTATAAACATACTCAGAGATACATAGGCTGGTGGTTGATTCTACAGAGAATTCTAGAGAGAGACTGTTTCATTCAAATCGCAGCTGGGTTTGTAGCTAGGTGTCCAATGGAAACATTGCTTAATCTCTCTTTCTCAAAGGCTCCTCATTGGCAAGCCAGGGTGGCACCTCCCTCATCGGTTGTCTTGAAGATTAAATGAAATGATACATGTAGGGAGTTTATAGTACCACTTGGCACATTGTAAAAACTCAATGAATGTTAGCTATTTTAGCTATTGTTAAAGCACCCTTTTTTTTTCCTTAAATACAGAACACTTCATCAGTTTGCATGCATCTTTGTATGGCGACCATGCTGACCTCTGATTGTTCCATTTTAGTACATGTGCTGCGAGGCAACCATTCTTTAAACCAGTCAACAGACTGATTTGGAGATCTTGAAGAGTTGAGCAGACCACAGGAAAAGATAAATAAACCACTGGTAACAACATCTTGTTTAATAGCAATAAGCAACTGCACTGGTCATCAAGACACACTTTCTGGGCTGTGATAACAAGAACCATTTGCCATGGTAGCATTTCAGGTTTATTTTAGTGTTGAACACAGTAAGTGTTGTGGTTTAAAACCACGGGGCTCTGTTGGAAGAGAAAAAAAAAACAACAGGCATCTCTGATGGCCTAGTACTGGCTATATGTTTTCTTAATGTGAAATGAATGTTTGAGCTTATTATACTAATATGAGCCTGCCATGTCATAAGATTTATTACTCCAAATCACTGGTGTTTGTGTTGTAACTAGTGTGGTTGCTAGTCAATACTGAAATGCATCCATTAGCTCCAAATGACAGAACTGGCATTACATTACAGTGAAAAATAATTTTTTTTATTGTCAGCCTGACTGTTCTTCCTTCAAAACAGAATAATGAGATAATAATTAAGTGAGGAGTCAGTGGAGATTTTGTAACACTGGGATAATCTTCCTGCATCCACACTATAGATTTTGCTCATCTTATCAATTTGGTTATATTCACAACATGGTAAAGACGTCATATCTTTTCCAAGTTTAATAAGGATATGTTTAGACAGCTCCTATGAATAAAATGACCTCATTGTAAGGTTAGAATTTATTAAATTTATTCAAGACTTATCATCAAAATAAACTATCTGCACTTTTAATTCTTACACTTTTTGAATGTATTCTTTCTACTCCTTTTTATTTAAAATGCTCAGTTTCAGCTGTAGAACTGCCTTACTGTGAAGCTGAAGAGAGACTGTGGTGGTGACTAGTCATTGGTATTTGTGTATTATTCAGAGTCTGTTCTTTATCTACCATACAAACATCTCATTAACAGACATTAATGATTGATTTCTTTTCTGGTACAAAAATGATAAAAATCTGTAACACTCTTCACCCCCCATAGGAGAAATAGGTTCTTGTTGGCAAGAGAAAGTAAAGACAATTGTTTGGCTAGCTGAATAATCTCTCTCCCTTATGTTCTCGTCTAAAATAGTGGTGCTCCGTTATGGGCAATTTTGTTGCCAGAGATTACTTGGCAATGTCTGGAGACATTATTGATTGTCAAGACTGGGGTCAGCAGGGGGTGGCGTGAGGGGGGCTGCTCTTGGCATCTAGAGGTAAAGGGCAGGAAAGTAGCTAACTACCCCCACACTACCCCACAATGCACAGGACAGCCTCTGCCACAAAGGAATATCAAGATCTGGTCCAAAGTGTCAACATTGCTGAGGCTGAGAAACCCTAATCTAAAAGGTCCCAATGTCTCAGTTATTGCATTTTAAGCCAGGGTGGAGATTTTGAAGTGCTTGAAATATTCACATAAACCTACTAAATCTCCTTTTCCCCACACAAAAAAAGACACTTCCTTTTTCCCCATGAAGACCCAGAAATAATTTTTAAGGCACTCAGGTCAAAATATTGTTGATGTGTTGAGGATGTTTTTTCCAAAGAGGAGACTCCAAATGAAATAGAAATGTATGTATGTTATTCCTGCAAAGTGATTTTTTAATTATGAGAATGAAGCTGAAGATTTGCAAACTTATTTTTATAAAGCATCTTTTCATTAAAAAATAAATCAGGGAATTCTTTTTTTTAGGGCTTTTTCTTAAGTCAGTAAGGTCAGGCAAATACAGAAAATAAACAGAACTTATATCCTTTTTCTTTTAAAGTGCAATGCTTCTACCTCCTTAAACAAATGCATTCTGTGTGAACACTGACAATTGAATCCTTTTATCTGATCTGTGAGTATTAGATCACTTGAAATTTAAGAAAATGCAAGTTACATCAACTCTTAGAGAAACAGCCTATATCATAGAAAAACGTAGATACAAATCAACAAAGAAACAAAACACCCTCAACCCAGGCCTTTTAGGAAAAGTAGCCATATATTTATGGGAGGGGTGTGTAAAAGCACTTTAGTGAAGAAAACAAGTGATCGCAATGCATCAAAGTTAGACGGTAGTGAGGTTATTGCTGCGTGAAAAATCACATAAACATTTCACATATAAAATATTATTCATCAGGGAAAAATCCTCTGAGGGGTTGAGAAATAACAAAGGTGTCATGAAACCTTTATTTATTCTTTTTTGAAAAAGGGAAAAATATATCCCACAACTGGGATGAAATCTGTGGTCATGTAGTAGGTACGAGATGAGAATAATTGAGAAGAAAATTAGCAGACCTTAAATATCTGCCTCTGCAATATCATTACCCATAAACTTGCCCTTTTTCCACCCTCTTTTCCCCAAAGACTGATGTCCCATATCTGAACTGAGGGAGATGTGTGCTTTCTAACAGCTAAATCAACAAGGTTTCACATGAGTAGTGCTGTGCGGTGTGGTTGACTGATTTCATGAAAAACTAATCATGTATTCATCATTGAGATCAAACCCTTCCCAAGTAATTATCATCCAAGCACAATCTGATAGGACCTGTTAAAGTGGCATTGCTGATATAATCAGAGGCTGAGCAGAACAGTTCTCTTGGCTTTTGTAAACCTTGAGTTGGAAAGCACAAAACTGAAATTGTATTTTATAATTAAGAAAGGTAAGTTGGCGGGCTGTAATCAATTATTTCAATTCATCATAACAATTTTAGCTTGCCTGGTTATTCCCTAGAACACACATTTAAAAATTGACTTTTTATGTGTGGTCTTTAGAACATTTTTTTAATAAGAAAAAAGTTCAAAGAAGTTTTTGAATTAAAGTGTGAGCCTTTTGTGTGCCCACTATAAAATGGTGTCATGTCACTTCCATACTTTCCTTATTTTGAGCTGTGGTATTATTCTTTTTGAAAAAGGGCTATTATTACACTGAATTACATCGTTACAAAATGACTGCTTTCAGAAAATCTTACTTTAGCTCTCTGTCTGTGATTACAAACTTAGATGAAGACGAACAATGTAGACTATTCAAATGCTTTACAAACTACTTCCACATGTCACCATGAATACTTCTTATGTGTCAGGTCATAAGTGCACTTCATTTGTTGTTTTATTTAATCTGCAGACAGCTTAATGAGGAAGCAAGCCCAAGTTATAACCCCCACTTACAAATGAGGAAACCATGTCATAGTGAGGCTGTATCAAGGCCACAAATAATATGTGGCAGATATGAGACATGATCCCAGCCTAGAGAATTTCAGACTAAACTAGCCCCCCTTAACCGTTATTCCGTAGTGCCTTCCTAGCCATTGGATCACAGGGTTAACATATTTTAAAAGACCTTTCTGTATGCCAGGGATTGAGTTCTGCACTCTGTATATGGCTGTTGGACCTCTCTGAAGCTCAGGTTTTAATTTGTGAAATGCTGGTAATAATCTCTATTTTCAGAGTTATGAAAGTAGAGCTAATACAGGCTGAGATTCTACCTCTGTACCTACAAAGAAAAGGGCACTTATGAATTTACCTTCCTGGGTCTAACAGCTAATATACAAAGGCTCTGTTTTCAAGGAGGTTGGACTCTAATTATAAGCCTGAGAGGTCAGCAGGGATCATGCCACAATTACTGCACTTTTGTGGGTGCAAAGAACTATCACCAAGCATCTGGTGGTAGGAGAGGGCTGTTTCTGATAGATCATGACACCTTCTGAAAAAATATGCATAACCTGAAGCTTAGCAAATCACATCACAAGATTTTTTTCATACTATAAATAATTGGCTTCGTAAATCTAAATATTCACATTTTGTAATTTCTTCCACCTGCTGCACGTATTTTATCCGTATTTTATGTATTTCTGTTCATTGTTCAAGATGAAACAGATTTCCTCAACCTAGAAAGTTTGCTTCATTATTTGTTTTTCACTTTCTTTAGTTTATAATTACAGAACATGAACCAAACTTTACTCCATGTAACCACATTATTTATTTCCTTTATCAAGTTCAGCAGTATTAATTAAACATCCACTATGTACCAGATACATAAAAAATACCTTATATATTTCTTACAAAATTGGGCATGTAGAATTGGGAGTTCTCTCTAATAGTCAAACTCATAGAATCAGAATGATGGTTACCAGGGGGTGGGCAGAAAGAGAAATGAGATGTTGGTCAAGGGGTACAAATTTTCAGTTATGCAAGATGAATATGTTCTGGGCTCTAATGTACAGCATGGTGACTATAGTTAACAGTACTGTATTATATACTTGAAATTTCCTGGGGTGATCTCACTACAGACACACACAGATACAAGGTAACATGTAAAGTAATGGAAATGTGAATTAGTTTGTGACAATTATCTCACAATATATACGGATATCAAAACATCAAGTTACACTTAAGTATATACACTCAGGTATACCTCAGATATATTCAATTTTTATCAGTAATACCTCAATAAAGATGAGGGAAAGAAAGAATAAACCACCTAAATGAGTAGAATACTACTCATTTAGATGAGATTTTTTAAAAAATACTAGTTAGAAAGTTGTTTTCTTAGTGGAAACAAATACGTTTCCTCTATCTCCCTTGCTTCAAATCTATTAGTGAAAGAAAAGCACTTATTCATAAATCTTTGAAGAATCACCACCGGCAAATGGAAATATATGCATTCACTTACAAAGTTCCTTAAATGCAAGCTTGGGCTTGGGGCCAGTTCCATACATTTCACTTTCAATATCTTTTTAACCAAAAGTTATTTTTTGCCTCTTCACATAATAAACTAACTATTAATGGAGAAAGTCCTTTTTTGCGTTGCATCATTTGTTAACGGCTCACATCCCTGTAGCTCAAATTGCCCACTGACCTCTCCACCAGCTGGACTGGCAAACACTCTTCCTTTTGTAGGCAGGATTTATGCACTTTCTCTAAGGGTTAGGGACCTAATTGATTTTTAGTTGAATAGGAAAGTTCTTCCTGAGACTATAGTATATAAGCAAGTCTAGAAGTATATTTATATCCCTCAAAGGCAACTTTGGTGCTGGTTTTTATGATTTTGATAAACCTGTTTAATGCACAGCAGTAATGTTAATGTATTATTAGCAAAAATCACCACTTAAGTATTTCTGAATATAAAATGATTGATATTAATTAGTTAAAATAATTTCAATTGTCATTACAGAGTATATGGAGCCATATTTCATTTTAATTTTAGATTTTCAAGCATTCCTTTTAAATTTCAATTTTCCCCAGATTTCCTTTAGATGGTTATTTGTGGGTTTCAAAATATATGGTGCAGACTTTGTTAATGGTCTAAGCATTACCATTACTTTTAATAGATGTGATGAGGTGATTGTTACTTGACACATCAGTACGTCTAATTAGGAGCAGTAGCTGGTTTTATCCAGACACACTCATTCTATCTAACCACTATTTGATTCTCAAATAATTTGCAATGCTGTTATGATAATGAATAAAAGGAACCCAAAGAGAAACACCAAATATGTTTTGTAACTCAGAAAGCTCAAGAAAACTAACTCTTGTGATCATAGACCACCTTAAAGAGTAATTTTAGAGGTTAACCTGTAGAAGAGTGACTTTACCTAAATTGTGCAAATGTTTGACTTCTGAAAAATGGAACTTATGAATGGTATCTATAAAAAGAAAATTATATGTTAGGTGAGAAATTTTTAGATACAAGATGTGGGTGGCCAGTTTACATGGAGACACTGCAAAATAAAAGGAATGTATCTCGGTTTTGACAAAGACTCAGTAAATCGCCACCATTTTGTCTAACCTACAAAAGAAGAGAAGATGATGAATTTCTTAATCATTTGTGATAATAATTTGCAATAATAGCTCCATGCATTAATCCCTTTCGATTGAGCTTTGAAATGCTATAGATACTTTGTGTAAGTTTTCACCATAGTATTATTCTCATCTGTTCATCTAAAATGTGATATTTTTCTTGCTTAATGTAATACTTACTAACATGTGAAGATAAAAGGTCATTAGAACTCTCATCCCTTTTGTATTAAGAAATTTGTGTACTGAAGTATATTCACAAACAGGAACCTTGTACTGATCTCTGCAGACTAAGTGTTACGGGGATGATTACAGTATTTATGCTTGTGTGCATATGGATTTATAAATGTCTCATCTGTTTAATTCTTTTGAATTACAACACAAGGCTTTTGACTTCTTTCAGTTTGCTTTCTAGCACTTATTTTTTTCCTCCAAATCATTTAACACTGTAGCTCTGGTTATGGTAGAATAGCTGTGTTTTCTCTGTGGTGCTCCCAAGTGTTCGCTTTCATTACAGACATCTGCATAACTGAACACACAGGAGATTGGTTTAGGGCAATGGGGACCAACTACAAGTAAAAATAAGACAAACAATAAGGAAAGATTTAAAATCCTCATATGTCAGAAGTAATACAAGTGGTGGATCATCCTCTGGGGTATGAAAAATAACTCTCCAAGAAATTTAAATAACAAGGAAAAGGGTGAGGGGAGAATCCGGAGGCTACTGCTACCCTGGGAGAACTCTGAGTGCAGAACAACCAAAAAACTGTTTGTATTATGAATAAATATATACGGGGAAAGGGGGAAGGTGGGTAGAGAGGGAAGGTGCGGGGCTGGTGAGACAAAATGGCCAAAAATATGGGTCAGCCATGAAAGGGACTTTAGAAATATTGGTGATGGGCTGTTCAAAGAAGTAAAAGAAAGGAAAAACGGAAGCATCCCAGTGCTTTTGTCTGAGCACCACCAAAATGACACGAGAAGGGAACCAGAGGTTTCCACCTTGGTTTTGTAGAAATAATTTTTGTTTTATCAATTAATTAATTATTTTTACATTCTTTTTTGTGCTTTCCATAAATGACTTCTCAGGATTCCACCATAAAATAAAATATTTGGGAGAAATTACATGGGAAAAAATTAAGAAAAACAAATTTCTTCTAGCACAATGGTACGTAGGTTTTCTGTTAGCAAGTATTCTCCCTAATTATCAGATGTGTTTTGGTTGAAGATCTATAGAGAGTTTTATTTTTCATGAATGCCAGTTGGGGATATTCAGATCACCTCAAGCATGGGATAAAGGATGTGTTAGCCCAGGTAAGAGAGGATATAAGGATGCTTTCCATGCAGGGATCTTGAGAAACACTATTTCTGTCCTCTGGAGTTTCCTGACCCATAAAACTGTATCTTGATTTAAAAGCTCTCATTATGAACAGGAAAATAAGATTAATCAATCAACACATCCACACACATTGCCAGACACAGCAGAACATTTGAAGGGCTATGTAAAATAAATAGAAAAAAGGAAGTCCACACGACACTAGGAAGAGTTCATTATTCTTGGAGCTGTTGAAAAAAAATCCATATAAATCACACATACTCATTGTATAAACCACATGCACTGTAGTTAATACTCACCAGAGTAAAGCTAAACAGTCTTAACTGAATGATTTTCCTGATTTTAACCCTGACTTGCCAAAATACAAATCAAAAAAGAACATCCCCCATCCCCAATATATAGCTTTTAGCTGCCTCTTCCTTTAGCAGTAGGTACCAAGCAACTTAGGTATGACTTACTAGTATCAATAGAAAGTTGTCCCTTTGGAAGTTGTGACCTCTGACCTCTACAGGTTCATATAAATCTCAATAGGAATGGCCCTTAGACAACATCCTTTGCCAAAAAAAAAAAATCGATGTTTTTAGCTTATCTGTACACAAAATCATAGTCTTTCACTGGTATGTATTAAATATCTGCGACTAAGATATTTGGAAATGGCTTAGTTTAGTTTGCCCAACACTGATCAGTAGTGAGGGCTAATGTTCTGACTTTACATTTTAGGGAAGATAAAATTCAGGCTTGGGTAAGACTATGGAGAACATTCCTTTTATTGTCTTCTTTTTCTATATACTTCGTTTCTGTAACAGGGAAAAAGTGCCAGCTTGCAGGAATACATTTTGGGGCCCCAGAGTTTCATGTTATTAAGATTTTATATAGCTTTTGGTATCTGCAATGTGCTTTGCTATCACCTATTAGTAATTAGTTATTTAATTGGATTAAGTGATGATACAAAAGCTTTTCCAGCAGAATTACTCTCCTTCCCAAATTATCATTCTTGAAAAGATGGCATGTGAAAAGACATTACACTAAAGTTTTTACATTTCAAATGATCTGAAAAGAAAGACAGAATGGTACCTAGTGATAGTTTGATCATGATCCATTTTTAATTCCAGGCCATAAATTGAACCCAAAACCCACTTTGTATTATTCTTCATTTTATTTAAATCAGATTGCTGTAGGACACTTTGCTCCACCTAATTGTTATCCTTTGCTTTTCAAGTAACTATTTAAATACTTTTATTAAACATGATCATATTAGTTTTCTCTAAAAGCACTTTTCTGCATATCACTGGCAGAAAATCTGAGACCAAGTTACCGAGATTCTGTATATCCTTATCATCGTGTGTTAAAGAGGAGGGGCTAACATTTTCTATGTCCGGATGCCAGTTCATATGTAAATAAACATGGTTTGGGCCCTATCAAAGGAAATGTGCTGGGTGTTCTAATGAGGATTTGATGACAAGCCTGCTTTTTTTGAACCTCTTACTTCCGTGTTTTATTAACTGAATATGCAGGTCCTAAGGATTTACATAGGAAGTAAGTGTAGCAGAGCAGGATAGAATTGAGGTATTTTCTATGAATATACAAAACCTAAAAAGCAACCATGATGTCCTGACAGTTGTCAGAGCCAGAGGAGAGAGCTGTTCTCTGAAGTAGGTAGGCTGGCCCGTGTGTGTCCGCCTGCGCAGGACCAGCCCTCGGATGCCCATGCCATCCCCTGCTCTGATTCTTTTTCTTTTTCCACCTTTAATCTCATTTACTGGTGTTGCTCTAGGGGTCAGAGGCATTTGATGCACTGGGTAGCTGGGCTCTGTCCTGCCTAAAGCAGAAATGAAAGGATAGTTCTCATTTTCCATGTGTCTTCACTACGCCCACCCCACCCAGCCCACCATGCTGGTTCTCAGAACCAACAACTGTTTATTCTTCACCTCTTATGTGCCATGTGGTCAGTGCTAAGTGGACGTTCCCTTAACTTCTTTGTGATCCGCTGACTTCGCCTACTCTTCACCACCAGTAGCTGGTCAAGCTATTGCTCATTCATTGAGTTTATTCATCAAAAAGGACTTTCACTTGAATTTTCCCTTGGGCAATGTTGAAGGGACGCCTTACTTCACTCAGGGCCCATGGAGTCATGGGAGAGGAGAGGAGCAGAGCAATTCCATGAAGATACCATCCTAGCCATCAGGCTACATTCCCAAGGAAATACATATTCATCTTCATGATTGCCCTTCCAGTGCAGCAGGACAAGTGTGAGCCTGGAGCTGGACAGACCTGGGCATGGCCCCAGGTGGACAATCTATGTTAGGTTTAATGTCTGTTACACTGTCAGAGCTCGGTAAATGGAAGCTATCGTTTTCCACGTTGCCCATCTCCTTCTTAGATTTTGAGGTCCTTAAACTCAGGGAGCCTTCTGTATTTCCCATGTGTGCAGCATGTCGGGAGCAGGATTGGTTTCAAATAAACGTTTGTTCAATGAATGGAGTTAGTTACCCAGATGAGCTGCAGCCAAAAGGTCATGGGCTTAAGAGCAACAAGATGACAAGCTTTTGACACTCACTGTGTGGCAGCCTTTTCTGTTTGTTTGTTTGTTTTAGGGATTTTACCAAAAGAGCAAGTGGACCCTCATAATGTGTCTCTTGGACTCTTGCTGCTCTCTGATGAGCCTCAAAATGAGAAGGAAGGCATGTGAGTTTTCACAGATACAGCAAGCTCATTAAACAACACGATGTGTGCATCCCAGAATGAGGCTGTAAGGTTTGTCTTCTCTTATTTTTCATGTACACAAACTTGTAAAGGAAAAACAAAATGGGCTGTTTGGAGACTTCATCTTCCAGGTTTGGAGAAGGAGACATAATGGGAGAAAATACCACCTTTTTGTATCATCTCCTGGCAATTTCAGTTGGGGTGAAGCCAGGCTGAGGGATGTAAGAGTCTACCATAGCATGTTACTATAGACACTGAGGCTGTGTGTACATGGATACATAGGGAAAGTAACACACACACACACACACACAGATGTGCATGCACAGCAGTAATTCTTTCTCTTTTGAGTAAGGAATCTAATCCTTTGTCTTTCAGTGGACAAATAGTCTCAGGGATAGTGAACATGTCACCATTGTATGAAGGGAATAGTCAAAAGTAATTTGCTTTGTGTGATGGGAGTGTGGAAACAAGAGGGAAAGGGCATGCCCTTGTGACCTGGCCCTCAATAACCACTGACTAAATTTGGAAGCTGGCCGACAAGACAACAGAGAACTGAAGAACTTTCTGTAAGTAGGTGAAGTTGCTGAAGGTGGCAGGTTTTCAGGCATCCACCTTTACTACATCATGTGGCTAACTGACAGACTTGTATTTCAGGGTTGAGTGGGTGATGCCAAGCTAGTGTGTCCTGGCACGGACTCCTCTCTTGCTCAGAGTACGGCTGTCCTCTCTCTCGAGTGAGGCCATGTGAGTGCTGGCCTCCAGCTGCAGCTACGGAGCCCTGGGAGGTGTGTGGTGGTGTTGACTCTAGGCCTCAGCTCTGGGAGCACCCCAGGCCTTGGCCTTAGCTGAGGGTGGGAGCCCAGCCCACTGCAGTGTGGGCAACAGCCTCCCCAGACCTGACGATGCAGCTCCAGGGTCTGGAGAAAACCAGCAAGTGACTGGAGCACCACCGAGCAGATGGTGCTGAGAAGGCCGTGGACTCCATAAGCTGTACAGAAGATGGGCTGACAAGGGGGACCGCCGGTGAACGGGGTTTGGAGGGATGACAGCATAATCACAGACATGGAAGTTGCCTCCTTCATATGCACAGTACTCAACAAGTCAAGTGTGCTTATCATGTTTAGGGTGGAAGCTCTGTTTCAGAAGACAATGAAAGAAGCCGAGGACTGTTGATGCATGGTGGGAAGTGCTTGTGGGTACAGGAGCCGAGGGGGCCTTAAGGGGCCACCTTGGAATGGAGAGCATAGGACCTTGCGAGCTTTCAGTCATGCTGTAGATCAGGCTGTCCGCAGCTTTCATTACAGCATGAGGCCTGGGCTTTGTGTAAGCAGTGGTGTGACCTACACAGATTTATACTGCAGAGTGCACTCATGTGTTGGTTATGAAAAATGGTCTGCAGCTCATATCTCACCATCAATTCGTGTTGAGGGGCTTGTCTCTTGTTTAAGATTATTTAGATATGGATTGCCAGTGGCTCTCATAGAAAATAAAGTGACCTGAAGGAATAGTGATTCAACTGAAATTTATGAATAGGGTTCTAATTTGGCCCTGTAATATGCATTTCTGCTCTTGTCTCCAGCTCAGATGAGGGAGGTACACACAAATTCTATGGGAGAGGCAGGATATGTGAGGTTTAAAAGTACCCCATGGGTCAGTTGTCAGTTTCTTCACGGGGGAAATGTGGATGCAGGACACCTCTGCCTGTAATGGGTTATGAGTACTAGAGAGATAATGTATGCCAAGTGCTAAGCACAATGCTTGGTGTATTTTAAGTGTTCAGTAAATGATAATAACCATTTAAATTTTTTAAAATTGTAGGCATAAGCTTGGGAGACATAAAACTTCCACTCCAAGCCCAGCTTTGCCATTCACTGGTTGAGTGATCCTGGTGAGTTACTTCCCTAAGCATTGATTTTTCATAATCTATAATATGGGAATAATATTAGTACATATGTCATAGAGATATGACAGGGTTAAATAGATATCCAATCAATAAATGGGTATAATAGTCCATATCATGTGATCGAATTGTAAGGACTAATAGATGTCAGATCAAGAGGGTCTGTCATATTGTAAACACCCAATAAAGGGTAATTCCTGTGAGATGTTATTAGAAATGAGCCCCGTAAACCACTTTCTTAGCCCATGAACTACTATTGAAGGAGGTAATGCCCTGTAGGACCCTTGTGATTCTTTTTTATAAAAATTAACATTCGTGTATGGATAGAAGTCACATAGAACCCAGTATTTTGAGACTTTCCGACACTAGTTTGATCACAGAGACATACCTTCTGTGTGACCATAAGGGCATTGGTTGACCTGCTTGTGCCTTAAGGCATGTAGACATATGCCTTCTGCCTGGCTTCAAAAGCTCATTGCTTACACGGTCCTTTTGAAGTTGGATGTATGTTCTACATAGTACAGTGTGGCCAGAGGCAAATCTAGCTCTTTGTTTAAAAGGAGGAAAAAGGCCAAGCTAGCATATTGGTTGCTGATCATATGAACTCAAAAACTAACTCATATGAATGTGGGTTTATCTGTAAAACTATGTGTGCTTGGTAGGAGTATGGATGGGCATGTAAATTAAATAAATACATAGGTATATACACATGCATACATAAATGTGCATATAAAACACACACACACACACACAAGCATATGCCCATGGAAACCGCTCCATTAAATGCAATTAACAAAGATGTTCTAATTCTTCATTTGGCAAGAGTAGCATATGTATAGCAGTTTGAAAATGCAAAATATAACAATACATGGTTAAAAATAATTTGGAGTGATATTTCTAAGTAAATTTAAAGTTGTGTATATGAAGAGATCATGCTCAAATATTTTAAGTCTTCAGAGCACAGTCCTTAATGAACTTGAACAGCAGAGAGGCTTTATTTTATGTATATCCACACAAAGTAAAATTCAGACTAGAATTATCAGCTGCATCAAAGAGGCCTGAATCCATTATCCCCACAAAATATACAAAGTATCGGGAAAGTCAATCTTAGCTTACTGAGTTCTAATTATCACATTTAAAAAAAATTATGACTAAGTGGTAAAATAGAAAAAAAGAGAAACAGTAATATTTGTATATTTTGCTTTATGAATGTCAAATATCATTTGTAGATCAAGTATTGGGCAATTAGATGGATATTTTTTCCTATCCAGATATTTCAGTGTTTGTCATCCGAGTGCATAGATACCTAGCCTGAGTGTGATAAGAAATAGATTTGTTTTCCTTATTTTTTTTTAGGTCATGAGCATTTTGTGCTATTAGGAAATTCTCCAAATTTTTCTTTTTTCTTAAACTATCTTTTAAAACATCCTTTTAAATAGATAAAGGAAGAATGAGATAAGAAACATCTGCTCTTTGGGTGGGTAGAAACATTAAGATTCTTCTTTACTCCGCTAGCACGAGAAGCCTCCTTTGTTGTTCTAGTTTCATCCTGATTTCCATCCTCAACTTGGAAAATGTGTACACCCAGCAAACAGCTATTTGCATGGCCGTGGGAGAGCGCTGATTACTGACATACACTCTTCGAACCTCTATTTTGGAATTGTACATGTACAAACCACTCTCCGTAACCATTTTAATTTCAGATTTTGATTAATGGAAGCATCACAATGACAGAATGTGTGTGAGATTTATTTAACCTCTTATGGAAGAACCACTGGCAGTGAGAAGTGCTCATAGACGCTACTATCCAAAGGTTTTAGCAGAGAAATGCCCCTCCTAATGGGCTTATGAAAGACACTGCCTCTGTAATCGCTGAAGTTCAGCTTTAGAACAAGCTGTTTCTTTTATGTACAAAGCTAGCAATTCCCAGGTCTCAGCTGAAAGGTATTATTTTGTTGCTGGAAGATTTCAAAGATATGGCATTTGGAAATTCCTTAATTAGATTTAAGATTTTAGTCACACAATGGGTTCTCTTTGTAACCAAAATGTATTTATTTGGCAGTTGCTTTATTTAGTGCTCATTTCTCACTGTGAATAACCAAGAAAAACTCTAATATGTGAGCACTCCAATAGCTTTTTTCTTTTGAAAACAGAAAGCAAAGATATCTGAAGAGATTTATGGAGAGTGGCCCAAATTGAAACCTATCTGGAAGCACCTTTCCTATTTGCACAGCTAAACATCTTTGTGTTTTATTTTAAATGAAGGAGTACATAGACAGATAGTTCGAAGTTGGAAACACACATTAGGATCTGTTTCCATAAAAACACATTACCCAATCAGCATTCATAGAGGGCTGCCAGCTCTGGAAGGCTTGCATGCCCATGGGTCATCCCAGGGGGATAGACTGTGTATAAATACCAACTGCCAGTTCACAGTTTGTGCAAATATAAAGTCTGTTAGGCCAAAATAACATGTATATAGTGTGGCATGGCAGTACCTAGCTGTGTATGTGTTGCCCTCAGGGTATCTAAGTGCTGGGCCCTCTTCCACTTCTCACTAAAGCAGAATGTGATTTGCAGACAGAGAGGTAAAAGGACAATAATTCTGAGACGTGTGGGTAAGAGGAATTGAGCAGCAACCGTCACGAATCTCTGAAAGACCACAAGGGGAAGAAGGAACAGGATGAACTCTGCGTAACTGGACATCTTTTGTTCCCTGAAGATTACTGAGAAAAGGAAGACAGGATTGGCCCCAGTATCTAATGCTATTTGGTTCCTACTAGGCACTCACTAAATATTTGTTGAAAGCATGAAATCCTCCTATTGCTTCTCATTGCTCTGACTCAAATCTGCCTCACTCCTTTCCTTCCTGCCAAAAATCCAATTCACACATCACCTGTTTTAGGGGTAATTGAAATAGCCTCCCAATTGCTTTTTTTTAAGGCTGTAGTCTCTTCAGTCCAATTCAGCCCTCCAGTTTCTGTTCCCAAACGATCTCTGTGACTGTTTGCCTACCTCCCTCACCCTCTGCAGGTGCCAGTGAAATGATTTCCTTGCCATGTTCCAGGCTGTCCCCCTCCTGTGTCTGTAATTACCCTGACCCCTCCCTCCTCCCTGGAAGATCAGCCCCACCGCATTTCCACTCTGTGTCTTTAGAGGCATGTTGTAAAGACCAGTGTTTTACACTTGGACATCTTTCACCCCCCTAAAAGGCATTTTTCCCTCTTAGACATTCACAGATATTTTATGTGTATCTTTCTTAGAGGCATTTTTAGCTTTCTGTTTTTGTATGAGGGTCCTACACTTTCCTCTCATCAGCTATTCTTTTAAGGGCTGAAGCTCATAATTTATTCATTTTTGTGGTCCGTGTGAAACTCTTTCATACATCTCCTTTGCCTGTGTAGACCAGTCAGTAGCTCCTCTTTACTCTCATCCCATCCTGTGCTTCTGATTTGTTCTTTTTATCCTATTAAAATCATATAAATGATAAAATAATTTGTTTTTAATGCTGTCTCCCTTGAAGGAATGTAAGCTCCACAAAGACTTATGTTCACAGCCAGATCCCAAGTCCCTAGAACGGTGTGTTGTCCTTACCAGACATTCAATAAATAAGTGTAGAGATGATAGCTACATAGGTAGACAGATGATAGATGATAGATAGATAGATAGATAGATAGATAGATAGACAGATAATCAGTCAGGGACACACACACTTACATGTTCATGTCCTTATGTAATCATACTACTCTACTCTCCAAAAAAACCATGATTCAGAAAGCAAGGATAGAGAATTGCCATATAATTGTAACTAACTTTCATATCCTATCTATGTACAGTAAATACTTTCATAGTAGTATCTTTTTTTCTTATGGTACATATGTCCCTTGACCACACTATCTACTCCTTCTGCAGAGTTATGATTTCTGAATCTGTATCTCCCACTAGGACTTCTCTTACATCCCAGAGATCTACCTGGCTTTCTGGATACCTTCACTTAAATGGCCTGTGGAAGAGACCAATTAGTTTTTCCCCAAGCCATTTCATTTCTTTCGTTCTCCTGGGTATATCTCCAGACCACATTTCCCAGACTTTTTGTAATTAGGATGTAGCCACATGATGAAGTTGGTTAATAGACTGTTGATGGAAATTATGTGCATGTTTCTAAGCCTGGCCCATAAAAACTACATTTACCTTCCATTTTCTACCTCCCTGTCTGCCTGCTGGATGTTAAAGATTCAGCAGAGAACTGTGTGGCCCTAAGGGCAGACTGGGCCATAGATGAAAGAAGCCTGAATCTCCCACTGACTGTGTGCAACAGAGACATAACTTCACTATCATTGGTCTGAAACAAGTAAGACATAGTTCTATTTGATAAGCTATTGAAATTTTGAGGTTGATTATGACAGTAGTTGGCCATGCCTGTCTGATATGTATTTCTCTCATCTCTTAGTCCTCATCAGTCAATACCCCTTGCTCTTAATTTCTACCATCACTGTTTTAGTTCAGGCTATCATCTTTTCTTGATTGGTCTATTAAAGTAACATCCAGAATGGTCACCCTGCTTTCTTTCTTGCCTATCTCCAACCTAATCTCCATGCTGCCCACCATTTTTCTTTTGAAAACACAGATTTGATCCTATAGTTCTCACATAGAAAATTTTTAAGTTTAAGATGAATTAAATTTCCCTTTGCACATCATTCATTTAAACCAGGTCATAATCTACCCATTCCCTTAACAACTTTCACTTCCATTTCTAATGTCATAACTCAGGGTCGAAAAAAACAAACACAAAACAACAAACAACAACCAAAAAAACACACAGATGTATACGTATCCTCTAGCAGAGTACAGTTTTCACACTCTTGATTCTCTGCCTATGATACTTACCCAGCCTAATGTGCACTTTCCTTCTGTTTTCTGTTTGACATGATTTCATTCAACCTTCACGGGCAGGCCTGTGCCCCACCCCTCATATGTGCATGCATGTGTATTGCTCTTCATGTAGAGAGCCTTTGATACATACCCTGTAGGATGCTTGACTGATGGCAGTCTTTAAGGCTGAATTGTAACAAAGATTCTCTTTGGCCTTCAAAACTCCTGCTAGCCTCAATTATATTCACCTGGGTGATGGGTATTGTGTCATTCTTTGTTTAAAATAAAAAGGTCTAGAAACTGATGTTGCCCAACAACTGAAATAGCTTAAATGTTCTGATATGATGAGATCCTAAGAAAACCCAGCCATTAGGGAATACTAAAATAAGGCTGCAGAATGTATTAAATTTCTATTATTTAATTCTTCTTGCAAGTATTTTATGATGCTTATGTACTGGTCAATGACAGTCATCATGACATTCATGTTCAGGCATTTTGAATGTACTCTTGAAATCAACCCAAATTTTACACCTTCCTGACCTGTGCATTCCCTCTAGTTTATCCTTATATAAATTTCTCCCCACTTCCACTGCACTTGTTATTTTTGGCTCTTCCAGCCTGGGTTTGGGTAATGACATTCTGAGATCTAACAGTGTTGGAGACTAAACTTGGGGTTTCTGGGTAGGCTGAGTTTTCTGGTGAGCAGTGTGGGTGAGACAGGGGTAGGCAGCAATGGGGAAGTGCCCTGTGACAGGTCCACAGAATATCTGTACCATTTATAATAATGGAATAAATAAGGGACAGTTCAACAGAGCTGCTGTTATATCCATGGCCAGATGTTCAATATTTGCAATTCTTCAGTAATTTTTTTGAGGACCTCCAAAGGCTGCCTGCATGCACAGTGATTTATTGTTTTCTATCATCCAAATCTTAAGGACACCAATAAATTTTTAAGAGCTTGTCTATTTCCAAGGCTTGTAGAAATGATGATTCTATATTTATCTCAATATATGATTAACAATAATTTATAAGTAATGGGTTTCATGTTCTGAAGACAAATTACTGGCCTTTCTTTTTCCTTGTATGAATCGTGGCTGGGGGTTGGGTTCTGCACAGTGATTTTCATGACACCCAATTTCGTAGCTTGTACTGTCGTGATGAGCTCATGATTTCAGGTGAGGAATAAGCAGGAGCACATGAACCCTCAAGCAAAAGAGATGAAATTTTCATCCAAATGTCCTAAAGAATAAAAATGATGGAGATAAAAACAGAAAATATATGACATGGACAAAGTTGTTTCTAACTAGAACATTTTTCAAAGTTTTCCAGGGGCATCAATTGCTCTCTGAGCGAATCGTTCAGTACAGAGCTCTAGTGAGAGCATTCGCCAACCGTCGTCCCTGCCTGCAATTAGATTAGTCACGTGCTTGTAGGCCAGGATTTAAGGTGATTTGTATTCCAGAAGAACTCTTGTGCCATGCTTTTTAGAAAAAAAATAAAGAAAACTACTAGAGCATGAACCAAAGATTGCAGATTTCTTTTTCTTTTTAAATTTTTCTTATTTCTCTTTTGGTTTTAAAAGGTTTATCTTGTAAAAACAAAGGAAGATGTAGACATTGGAATATAAATGTTCTTATTATCCCCAAACAGAATATTTGCTATTGTTACCATGAATGGCATAAGAATTCATTGCATGTAGACTTTTGTATTTATCTTTTTATCATCTATTTTATGAACTACTGGTGGCAAAACCTTATATACCTCTCTAGGTTCCAGGTTCACAGCACATCATTATTAGTGTTACCACCATCACCTACGCCAATCATGATCATATGTACACAGCGGGTCCTCTGCAAATAATTATCAGGGCTTCTTACACCAATGTAGGGCCTGTGGCAGGACAGATGCTGTGTGTATAAGAAAAGTAAAACTTGGGAAGGGTAACCATTTGATTAGCCTGCTGAGTTGTGTGGATCTTAGCCTGTCTTCACAGAATAATTCTGTGTACTAGTGGCCACACTGGATCAAACTGATCAACAAAGTCTGCGTGCAGACACTCTGAGGGCCATGGCTGCTATTTTGGGATTGCAATGGATGGCACTGCTGTGGAAAAACTCCCATCATGCTAACTGATCAAACACTATTGTCTCAGGAATTTGGAGAGTCATTTTGCTGCTCAAGCCCTGGCCATAGAATCTCATCTTTTATACATCTATTCTTCTAAATTGCTTTCTCATTCTTAAAATATAAAACATATTGGGTATACCTTGGTATTTTTAAGCAAGTGATTGTATCTCAACTTAAAGATTGCAAATAAAGCCAGCCAAATTTTCCAGCTTTATGTGGGATGCCAACTGGGTAGGAAAGTGAAATCTCATCAGTTAGGTAGCTCTTTCTACCTGCCATGTACCTAAAATTTTGAGAACTCAGTGGGGAAATGTATGTCAATATAATATTATATAACAACTGCAACAAAGGCCTTATGTACAAAGTTTACAAACAGCACAGAGAGATACTCTTAATGTATGAGGCATAGTAAATGCTATATGAGAATTGCTATAATGAGAAATGTTATATAAAGCTAAAAGTATCCTCACTTTCGTGGCCTGATTAAAACTGATGTCAATTAGAGCCTGACAAATACCTTTTGCTATTATTGACACTTCTGTTCTCAAATTGTTTAAAAATTCTGATGAACCAGAGCTTCAAATGATTATCCTACTAATTAAATAGCCAACCATTTGTTTAAGTAGGCAGTTTAAGTAATAATGTTGACTGCTTTATACAGAAAGATCTACACTCCATGTTAATGATTGATTTCCTTTATCACTGGCAGTTATTAAGAATTATGACCGTTCATGTTTAGGAAATACATTCTGCCATGAGAAATCTGGGAAATCCAGGCAAACTTTGGTGAACAAGCCCTATGCTTTACTATCTTGGATTTTGCTTTGTACCATTCATCAATTTGGTAATAATTGTACAAATAGAAACATTTATGGAGCAGGCACTACTGTGTTCTTGGCACTGTACAAAGGGATTTACATCCTGTTTTTCAAATGTGATCCATAGGTCAACTGCCTCAGCATCACCTGGAAGCTCTTCAGAGAGGCAAACTCTCCGACCCCACCCAGGCCTGCAGCTTCAGAATCTGCATTGTAAGTGGCTCTCCCTGTGCGTTTGCACGTTGCAGTCTGAGAAGCATTGCTTTCACATGTCATTTCTAATTCCTAACCACGGCCCTGCAAGTTCAAAGAAGTTAAGTGAACGTGCAGGGTCACAAAGCTAGTAAGGGACAGTTCTCTTCACTCAGATTATATTGGTCATGTTTTTATATAGTTATACCCTATGTTTGTTGAAACCTTACCCCTTCTTAATTGTCCAGTTCAGGTTCCACCACCTCAATTAAATCTTTCTTGATGTCTCCTGTTGCTCATAGCTTTTTCATGTTCAGGTATCTCACAGTACGTTGATTTGTTGTTTTTGCCATATAGCACAGTCTCATCTTGGATTATTACTGCTGGGGTCCATGAGGGTAAAAACGATCTTTTTTGGCTCACATAGCCTATTGCAGCTAGCATAACAACCACCATACAATATGTGTTTAATGGACCGTTGAATAAATGAACGATTGCCTTTGCCCTTTAAATAAAGCCTTTCTGTAGCTTATTAGGACAAGTAAATCTGGTTTAGTATGTTAGCAGCTGCTAATTGCTTCAAGGTTATTACTGCCTGGCTCACGTTCATATTAATACTGATAATTCCTACCATGTATACAGGATTTTATAATTCAGAGAATATTTGAACATCTATAACAACGTTTAATCCTATAATCTTGTGGCATGAGGACTCTATTATCCCCATTTTACAGATTCAAAAATTCATACTTCCAGCAATTAAGTGACCTGCAAAATATTACAGGCAATACCATGGGGCAAAGACTTAAAGCCTTCTGATTCCACAGTTTGTGTTCTTTCTGATGTCTTTCTGAGGCAAAATAATGTCTTAGATGAAGTCAAGAACTATTTTCTTGAATGGTGTTTGCAGTAGAAGTCCTCATATACAATATACATTGACCTTAAGATATTCCTCAAATGAAGACATTGCAATCAAAGATAGAAGAAAGGAAACATCTGTAGGATTCAGAAACTGGTTAGCAATGTGCTGGAGGGGATGAGGCAAGGACCGAGTTATAAGCAAGCCTCAGATTTGGAGCTCTGGTGCTGAAAGGTGAGATGGTGTCATTGATCCAACAGAGACAGCTTAGGGCTAGGGAGACCTTGGGCTCCTTGGGGGAGGAGAGAGGTCCTGGCTCAGCGGTCCCTCTATGTCCATCTTTGGTGGTATGAATTGTTAAGATGGAACTTGGTCTCTGAGTGACTTCTTGAATCATAGGGCACCTGAGTGAGAATTAAACTTAGTTGTTTTAGCCACTGAGACTTTAGGACTGTTAGCAACTACAGTATAATCTCTACTCTAGGCTACTTGGACTCATGGATATATAAGGACACTCTTCTTAATTTTACACTTTATTCTAATTTATCCTAATTCCTTTCTCTCTCATTGTCGTGAATGAGCACCCTGTGAGTCAGATTTATAAAAGCAGCAGCTGAGACATTGCTGGTTCACACTCATCCAGGTCTAGAAGACTTTTCTTCTAATTTTTGATGGCACAGAGTAGAAAGATCTAGGATCTGGAGTTAGAAATCCTTAGTTACAGCCCAGCCTTGGCTCTGCTTTTCAGTAGTTGTGAACTAAGGAAAATCACTTAGCTTGCCTGACCTCAATTTATTGATATACCATCTGGGTGGTTATTACTGTGTAGCTTATATGGTTATGAAGAGCCAGTGAGCTGCTATGGATGAAAGCAGTTTGTAAATTTTAATGTGCAATATCAGATGTAGTTATTATTAGTATAAGAGTAGAACAAAGGACAAAAGAGTAGCTATCAATGCAAATATCAGCCTAAACGCAAGTTATGTATTTTTAAAATTAAGACTTGTATTTTTAAAAATATTAAAGTGAGGATGACCCGGTATTTAGCAAAAATCAGGGCTAGTGATAAATCATTTTTTAGAAAGACTACTACTTATTGAGCACTTACTACAGGCCAGGCCTGTGCTACCTGTTTTGCCTACTTTCATTGCAGTATAATAATGACCTATAAAGATTCTCTGTCACTTAGCTTTATAGGAGAAGAAAATAGACCTTTCCTTTATGAAAGTAAAAAGGGCTGATTCTAATGTGCATTTTTTTTTACTTTCTCCATCAATCTAATTATCCACAGTTCCTATATCCTTAAAATGACATAAAAAAACAGTGTGCTAGCCCACATTCCTGGTGTACCCAGACCATCATATCTCAAGAGTAGTTCCAAGAGAGCTTGTGGATGAGCAGACCGATCACTAGCCAGGGCCGTGGGGAGGCAAGATGGGTTCCCGGCCAGGGGGCAGCCTTAAGGGAGTGCTCACCCTTGCTGTCACACCTGAGCCTGGGTGCCTGCTGAAAGGTCCCTCCCCAGGCTCCTGTCTTGCCTTACCTTAGGTCTGGCCATTTTGCTCCCTTTGCAGCCTTGCCAAAAAGTAACAGAAAAAAATGCCCTAAAATATCCTATTATATACATAACAATTTCTTTCTTAAGAAGCTTAAAGCCACTACTTGTGTCACACAATATTTATACAAGTGTAAGAGGCTGGAACTCAAGACAGTTAAGAAAATGACATATTCCATGATAGACCACAAGGGCAGGACCTGCTAAGAAATGCGGCGGGTAACAGAGCCCAGCACAAATCACAAGCCTGCGGGTGAGTTTCCTTCAAAGACTTAGTGCAGATGAACTTCCTCTGAATGCGTCCCAGACAAAGGTCCCTACAGGCCAGGGAGATTCCTCCTTTCAAAGTCTCATCTTGGGATTTCCTTAGGGAAATAAACCCACTGCCTGTTTCCTGTTCCCTTTCCTGTAGCCCATGGTATTATTCTGCAAGTTGTGGGCAATTGTTTTCTTTCTTTCACTTTTCTGAATTTTCCATTTTTTTTAAGTGTGTATTACTCATAATGAACACATTTGCAATTAAACAGTGAACTGGACCTAATCTATTGCTGTTTGTTTTTGGCCCTCAAATGACTATTTTATACTCACTCCCGTCCCTGCATCTCTCCCCACATTTGGGTTCTCTTCTAGTCTTTATTTTATTTTATTTCTCTGATCATATTTTTTAAAATAATTTGCCATTCAAGCATTTAACATGAGAACTGCCCTCTTAACTAATTTGTAAGTGTATGGAAAACATATAGAAGTTCCTCAAAAAGATGAAAATAGAACCGCCAAATGATCCAGCAATTCTACTTCCGGGTATTTATCCAAAATAATTGAAATGAGGATCTTAAAGAGATATTAGCACTCGGATGTTCATTATAGCACTATTCACAGTAGCCAGATTGTTAAAACAATTTAAATAATCTACAGGTGAATAGATAGGATGGTATACACATACGACAGGATATTATTCAGCCTTTAAATAGAAGGAAATCCTGTAACACGTGACAACACGGCTGAGCCTTGAAGCCGGGAAGTGAAAGAAGCCAGTGCGACTGTCCTTCTGTTGTCAAGGCCGAAGAGCTGCTGATCCCCCCAAAGGCCGAGCCTTCCCCATGTGCACTGGCTCGCCTGCCCTTTTCACTTCTCTTCTGTAGTGAATGTTCGTCTCTTTCCTGGATCTTTGCTATCAACATGCACACATGCTGTCTCCCATATTTAAAATGGTCTTGGATCTCAATTCCCTCTTCATCCACAATGCCATTTCTTTCTTACCTTCAAGCCAAACTTCCTAGTACTGGTCTGTGGACACTGTCTTCCCTCCCTTATCTCCCATTCTCTCCTCAACACACCCCCAACCAGGCCTTCTTCTGGCTCCACACATCATTGAAAACGCTGCCGTCAAGGTCAGCATTGACCTCTATGATGCTAAACCCAGTGGATATTTGTCTCTTTATATGGTCCAACTTCTCATTAGAAATCCACACAGCTAACTGCTCCCTTTTTCTTGAAACATTGTCTTTTGGTTCCAGTGTCACCTGCCTTCACATCTGTGCCTGTTGGTCTCTTTCCTGTATTAGTGCCCACTCAGCTTCTCTTTCCTTTGCTGGTTTCTTCCTCCCTGAGTAACTCGATCCTGGGACTTGATGCTCTCCTCTAAGCACGCTCTATACCAAGGGTTATCAGCGAACCCATATTTTTGAACATGAACTGCAGACTCATGCCTCCATATTTTATATCTTTAGCTCTGGTATCTCCCTTAATTTCCAGACTCATATATATAACTCCCAATTTGACATTGCTAATTAAATGTCTAATAATTTATTCAAAATTTCAATGTCCTATGTGGCAGGACTTGTTGACTCTACCTCTAAGTCATAGTTTGAATCTAGAAGCTTGAATTGGGTGGTAGCTTCTGGAAGACATTAATATTAATAGTTTTCTAACTGGTCTCATTGCTTCCACTCGTAGTGTCATACTCATTCACTTCTATGCTCCAGACTGGCGACAAAGTGATCTTTTGAAAATGTAAATTAGGTCTCATCTCCTTCTTAAAACTTTTCAATCTCATTTCCATCTCAGCTTAAATATCATTGCCCGGCAAAGGCTTTTCCTAACACATAGTTGAAAGTAGCACTTTAAACTGTCACATTATCCTGTTTTATTGTCATCATCTTTTTTTACCGATAACTGATGGCTAACTGCTCAATGGCTACTATGTGCAATCTCCAGTAATAGAGGCACATTGTCCATTTTGTTCATTACCTTAGCCTTAGTGCATAGCACTTGACACATATATGCTCAAATAAACAAATGACCAAATACATAAATTTATTCAGCAACATCTGCTTTAATATGTCATGACTTTCTTTAGCTATGTCTACATAACACCTAGTTAAGGAGATTTTTTTCAATTCATTTGGATAATCACATTAATCTTTCTTTAAATAACTGTAATAATTTATTTGACTACTTCATTCACATCTATGAAACAGTGGTGGGTTACTCAGCTGGAACTCCCTTCATGCACGTTACATGATGGCCAAAAGAAGGAACCAGCTTTGGAATGTTCTTTGTAATCATCACACATGATTTGGTATCCTTAAAACAAAATATGTAGCCCCATGGTAGTCAGAACCTTTACTTGTGTGTGGTTTTAATGTCTTTACTCCCCTATTGCTCACCTAAACACTTGAGAGTGTGACATTGGTCATTCCACCCCAGATAACTTTTGGCACCTAATGTACAGTCTTCATTCCAGTGACAGCTAGCTACTTGCAAATCCTCTTTTCCTCATTGTATAACTACAAAGCACCTGAAACCACAAAGCACAGTTACTGTGCAAGACTTTCGGGACCTATCAAGGTATTGGAAGAGGGCTTATCCAAGAACATTCTGCAACAACTCACTCTCAAACTGAGACCGAAGCCACCCTGGTTTTGCGTTTACTGGCAGACAGGAAGGAGACAATATTTATTTCCTTGCCCAGATAGAGGCACTGTCTCATTGCATCACTCCTGGGCTGTTTCTCCCCAGCCACTGCCGTGGAGCTCCGGTGGCTTGAGTAAGAATGTTTCTGAGCAGCTCTCTGCCTTCAGAGCAGCTCCCCCTTCTGAGTCTACAGTCTTAAAATTCCTCTCCAGTAGAGTTTCAGCCCAGTGCCATGGAAGGCCATGTCTTCATCACTGTTTTGAGTGACTGTCATTCAGCAGAAGGCACAGGCACAATACATCTTGTCTTCCCCCAGCTAATGATCTCCTGGGAGGTCGGTCAGGCTTGCCTTTCACATTTGCTGTGGCTACGTTTGCGCTGTATAAACTCCTTGCCATGGCCTGGCCCTCATTGTTTCCAGAACCTTGGCTCTCCTTACCATCCTCATCATCCAAATTTATTTAAGGATGAAACTATTAGAAACACAATTGGTGAATTAATGTCATAAGGATTGCTGCTGGCAGCTCATCAATTTTTGATATGCCACTCAGACAAATGAAACATAAGCCACCCAGAACAAGGGGACCTTTTGACACTTCAAAGGAAACCCCTATGGGTGGTTTCCTCTTGAAGCCACACTAAACTGGCTCGATCTCCTCAGCTGGAAGCTGCCAATGTCTCATTAACCCCTAAAAAGGCCCGGCATGAGCTTTTCTTTTCAGCTATAATTATGCCATGCACTCCTGTTATGCTGCACTGAATCGCAACACTGTCACCAGCACATTATAAACATCCACCCTAATTGAAAAGCAGATTAGACTCTTGTGTTAATTAGCCCAAAAGCCCGCCCACTTGCATGCATTATGATTGCCTCTTAAATACTGAGGATGTTGAAATCCCTCAGAAAGACAAGGCAGACTTAATTGCAATAACCTGCAAATTAAGTTTAATTTACTTTAAATTTACCGGTTTAGCAGGCTCATTTGATGGTGTTAATGTTCTAGGAAATTAATTATCTGAATTAGTCATGCCTGGTGGAGTTTTGCAGCAGAATACATTGTACAGTGGCCTATTAATAACAGACAAACAGGACAGGATTAATGAGAAGATTATGCTTGAGTTCTTCAAAAAAAAAGGATCCTGACTGAATTCAAATATAATCACCAAAGTGCAAATACAGACACAGAATATAAACAAACTGAGATTTATTACACTATATGGCATGCCATTCAGGAGAAACAGTAAAACATGACCATTGAAATAGCAGCCAGCAAGAGCTCTGTTCTATGTGGTCCTACAGAGCTCTCCTTTCCTCAAACTCTTTCCTGTTGGCGATGAGATCCATAGATGGGCAGTGGACTTCAGAGATGGACTCAGTAGGGCAGTTAGAAATGGCTTCCCTTTGGTTAATTCTATGGACCTCTTGGGAGTTTATAAAGCATTAAGATACTTGCAGACATTCTCTGCCCAGATCAGGATACTATTAGTGATAAATAATCTTAAAACAATGATGATCTTGCTATGACTCTTCTCTTTGTCCTGGTACATCTCTGTCTAGCCCAAGTGTGGGGAATTTGGGGAGGGGGGATTTGGAAGAATGAGAATGTAAAGGCTGGGGACACAAACAGAGCATTGACCCCTTTGGAGAATCATCCAGATCCTCCCCTCAATGAGGATAAGGAAAGACGGTCACTCCTCTTGTCCACTCAGGTCCTAGCACACGGCCTGGAACAGAGCAGGGGCTTAAAAACATTTTCTTTTTGGTTTGAATGGATGAAACACAAAATTCTCTAAGTGACATTTTCTGAAGAAGAATATTACAGGGTATTGCTCCCCAAAATATAGAATTTCTCTGAAAATCCTGTGCCTGTCCTTCCATTGTTATACATAGTTAGACTTTCTCCATTTGGTTCAGAAGAGACACACACAGGCTTTCTCTCTGCCATCCACAGCAGAAAGAAATAGCCTCTGGGTCTCCAACTAATAATCTTTGACTGGCTCAAACGGAATATGGCCATAGAGTGATTGACCTCAACATGCCAGATTACTGATTGGCCCTGAGATGCCCAAGCCATCATTTTCTTGGAGCAATCACCGCTTTTGTTTTGATCCTGTCCACAGCTGTCACGCTGTGGTGAGCCATTGAAAGAGCCCACATTTACATCCTTTATGCATTTATGCTTCTCTGCTTAAAATAAAAATGCCACCACTTGAAAGAAAGGCTGAACCATTGATTCTGTTTTTTAAAAAATTATCTCATTAAAAGCCAAGTGTTCGGGTTTAGTTAGGCGTGGGGGGAGACATGCAGAATATGTAAACTTGCTTTATGGGGCATATTTAATTTGGGGGAAAAATAATGAGAATAAAAATTGTTTCAATATGTTTTCTGTATTGTGTCAATATATCACACAGCTCCTTTCTGGAGTCACATTTGCTGTTAGGGTGGTTGGGTTTTTTGTTGGTTTTGTTGTCGTTGTTCTCTATTGAATTATAATCTGCAGCAGTAAATGAAACTGGCACCAAAGCAGGTGTTATTAAAACTGGGCAGGAAAAGGACAATAACCACATAATTCCACTTTAAAGGCCGGTATGTGTATGGTTGAAACGACTTTGGTTGGAGCCCAAAGGGAATAGAAAATACACCATAAAGAAAATGGATTTCAGTGACAGACAAAAGGCAAATGACTAATATATTTACATATAACATGTGGTGTATTCATTGCACACCATGGTGACAGAATTGTTTATTTCATTTATAATTTATACAGCAAAATCTTATTAAATGTGTAACTAGTTTGCCAGATGATAATATACATAGGAGATTAGGCTTCTATTATAGAATATCATTAACAAAAAATATTTTCATTTTTGTGAGTTAATTTTTTCCCAGTCCGTTCTTTTCAGCAGTGTGTGCTCTGAGTAGGAGCCTGCCTCTCTTCAATCATGGCGACACCACGGTAAGAAGAAAGGAGCTGTGAATTCCTGCAGGAGAGGAGTGCCCATTGGCCAAAATAAGGCTCCTTTTCTGGTGTTTTCTAGAATATCAGTCTTCAGAATATATAAGGGATTACTGATGGGTGTGTATGAACTTTAAGGTGCTCTAGAGATTCCACAAAAACTTTTATCTGGCAAACAAAATTCTTTCAAAGGCCAAAACCAACAGAATTTTAGAACTGAGATGGATTATCTCAAAGACTAGAGGGGAGGGTCCTGTGAGTAGGTGGTGTAAAGAATGATCTCACTATGCTGCCTTTCTTCTGATGGGCCGTCAGGTGAGAGGCTTTAAGGAAACTCCAGACATCAAGGGTTCATGCAGTTTTGTGGATAATAAAATCCTGCTCGAGATAATAACTGAACAAGCTTTTTTTTTGCTTCCAGCACTATAGCGTGTACACCATCTACCGTGCGATCTATTCCTCAGGCACACACAACCTACTCTCTCCTCATTCCCATTATTCATCTTCAAATAAGAAAAGAAACCCCCCCCTTTAGGATTTTCCTTCATGCAGTGTTACTTAATGAGGATTAAACCACTTCAGAATGTTTGTAGGGAATCTCATTCCAAGGCAGGAGAGGAGTGCTTGTGAGGGGCTCAGGGATGGGCAGGGCTCGGTGGGGGTGGGGGGGTGTTGGAAGTGAGGTGGCAGAGAAATGCTTTTAAACAATAAAACGTATTTTACTTTCAAGCCTTGAGCTCTCAGGCTTCATTCCAAATAATGTATCCTGACAGTTCATGGCTTCTCTTAAAAACGGGGTGAAGCTGTTGCAGTTGCGAGCTAGTGTGATAAAACATGAAAATACTTTATTCAGGTGAGGTGGAAATAGCTGTTCAGCCTGGTTAAGTTACACAGAAACCTTTTCCTCTCTAAATTAATGTACTGTGCAAATATCTTGCCTGTGACACCCTAGCTGTCCACTTAATAAAAGCCTTTCCATTGCGAACTGCGTCTTAGTGAATCAAAGCATTAGCGAGTGTTCCAAACCTAACACCAAATAAACTTGTACATTCAAAACAGTCACGTGAGGAAGTGAATCTTAGTGCTGCCAATCATAAGTGGAAAATGCAGAGAACATATATTTATTCTGTGTATTCTTGGCCTGGGAGAAGGCAAATCACTGCTGTTTTATTTTTTGTACATTTTTTCCTCTCATTTGTTCCAGCATCATTCATGAAGGGAAAAGGCAGCTCACAGGCATCATCCTTTAGGTGCCAGAGCATCAAAGTAACAACAAAACAAAAAAGAAAATCAGGAAAAATAGAAAAAGTGATACTATTTTCTTTGACTGAGGCTCAGTGTGGGACAGTATATGATGCTGCTCCAACAGCGACAGGGTGCCTAGGGTCAGTGAACCGAGGTAGGGAGTCTAAAATCTAGGAGAGGAAATGGCTGCTTGGACCACATCTAGGCTATTGTGTTCAATTCTGGGCCTGCGAGACCCAAACAAACTAGCTACTGTTTAGAGAAGAGTGAAAGGGGTGATAATAAAATATGAAATTTTGTTGCATGAGAAACAGTGGAGAAAATGGGAGAAATTCTTCATTCAGAGCAAGTATGCTCTAGCAGAAGATGTGTGGGCACTTCAAGATTTTGTAGAGGCTTTACAGTAGCATCGTTTCCTCTTCACAGAATAAGAATAGTAGTAGGAATAATGGAAATAATAATAATAATACCTGATATTTGTTGGGTGTCCTCAACTTTAAAGACTTCTTACAGGTATCTTATTTAGTCCACCAACACCTCAAGGAGAAATTATTATAATCTGCATTTCACAGATGAGCAAATGGACTCAAAAGTGGCTAAGTTCCTTACTCATACAGGTTCAGATAAAAGGGAAGATCTTGAGACTCCAGGTCTACTGACTCCAAATCACAATGGATAGTTGGACCAGTTTAGCTGTAGGATTTTCTTTACTGCTCAGTTTTTATGCTTTTTAGTAAACTTAGAGGCTTAGGAAAATGCTTTTCTTATTTATCCATTTATTCAGGCAAATGATTATTACTTAGTGTCAAAACCTGAGTGGGTACTGAGACTAGCACTGGGAGTGAAGTATCAGTTTCACTGAGCGTCTTGCCTGGTGAAGCGGAACCAAGGAAGAAGATACTGAAAATTCACCGTGGGAGGCGGGAAGAAGCACCGTGAGGCCGAGGCCTCAGACTGGCAAGTCAGTCTGTGACTGGGGAAGAGGCCAACAGGACAAGTTACAGTTGAGTTCTGTCAGAAGCTGAAGAGAAAAAGAGGAAGAGAGCATGGGGGTTGGGGGTTCACTTTGAGCAGAATTCCTTGAAAGTCCTTGGGATTGTGTTCAGTGTATTTACTTGTGCCTTTGGGGAATGACTGGCACCTCCCAGGCTGCCCAGGACTTTCTTGTGTTTAGCACTGAAAGGCCCGCACCCCAGGGAATTCTCAATTCCAGAGGAACCAAGGTGTGTCTTTCTTTTACCAGCTTTAACCCTGTTTTAACCCTGAGCGGGAGGGTTGCAAAGCACATGGATGGATCCAAACAGAGGTGGGCTTTGTTACTATGAAGGATAGGATGTGATCAAAGTATATTTGTTATTGTAAAAATAACCATTTTGGTTCAATTTTTTTCTATCTTTTCATAAGAGCTAAATGCTAGGTGATCTCTGAATTCTCAGTTGGTTCCAACAGGAGAGAAAGAAAAACAAAATCCTGATTGACCGTAGGACGGTTTGTTCAATAGCACTGGTCAAATTTGACTTTTTATGGCTTTGCTCCTAACACCATCTAACATATGAATTATCTTTTTTGGCAAATAAATATTACAGACAATATGTAGGTGGCTATAATAAAATATGTCTATAAATTGTGATTATTGCAAATGGTCACTTTCTAAGAATTAAAGTGGTAAAAAATCCCCAAGAAAGTGTTGAATGGATATCTCTAGATGTATCTTGCCCTAAAATACTTATATTAACATGTGAAATTTGGGAAATATCCAAGCTCCATTAAGGTCTGAAAATGTAGGCTTGCTGAGGAATAATGGATTAACTAAGTCAGGTATGGTCCCGAAACCGAGGATGGATGCTAACAGTCATATGTGTCTGGGACCCTGCCCACTCATTAGGTACAGCTAACGGATGTTCCTAGATGAGATGATGTAATAGCCCTTCAGTATTCACCAGCCACCAATTTAACTCTGCTTTGGTTTCACATAGCTATTTGACTTTCCATGAACATTTTCCATGGGTAATTGACTGCTGTCATACTTGACTATAAGCTTTGTGAGGACAGGAACTAAGTCTGACAGGAACTAACTACTCCTATCTGCACTGCTGAGTGGAAGGCAAACTCCAAGCTGGTCAAAGGTATGAACTTCCAGTTATAAGATAAGTAAGTCCTGAGGATGTAAGGAATAGCACGGTGACTACAGTTAACACTACTGTATTGTATGTTTGAAAGTTGTTGAGAGAGTAGATCTTAAAAATTCACATGACAAGGAAAAAAATTGTTAACTGTAGATGGTGATGAATATTAACTAACCTTAATGTGGTAATCGTTTCACTCTACATAGTATAAAGATCATTATGTTGTACACTTAAAACTAATACACTGTTATATCTCAATTTAAAAAAGGAAAGAAGAAAATAATAATGAACAACAGATTTAAAAACTTCTATTTGGGTAATAAAGCACCAACATTATTATCAGGCCACAGGGGAACATTGGCCTTAGTGTCTCTCAAATGAATGGACGGCATATGCTGCTTCCCTCTGGTCAGACTGCTCTACCGTAACTGTCCCCTTGGTCATATTTCAAAATTCATCTCAAGTTTCACTTTTTGGTTCAGCCTTCCCTGATCCTGTCTCCTCCCACCACCCACTGTAAGACATTATCAATCACACTCTTCTCTGGATTGCACTCTGGGACATCCAGTTAGTGTCATTTTGGATTGTACTTACTTGATTACACATTTAATTACTTCTCTTTCTCATCCTAGACTGGGAAACTCTTTGAGGGCAAGGAGGGTGTCACATTCATCTTCTGTTTTCAGCACAGAGCAGAGTGGTTAACACATGGTGCTCGTTCAAGAAAGGACAGCACAGTGAATCATTTGCTAGCTTTGTGACCAACCCTTTGGTGCTGTATTCTCTACCTTTTCAGTCATATTAAAGTCATACAATAAAAGTTTCTTCTCAATAGAATTTTCCTGAAAAAGAGACCAATACCTTTAAAATATTAAAATCAGGAAGCAGCTTTGAGCATCAGTTGGAGAAAGAGGTGATCATCTTTTGAACAATAGTAGCTCCCATTTATTATATACCTACTGTGAGCCAGGTCTGTGCTAAATGCTCTGCACACATTATTTCTGTCTGGTAACAACTGCCATCAGCTCTCTCCTGCCTTCATTTCCAACAAAATACCAACACTATTGAAAATACAAGTGGAGCTGAGCATTCCTGTTTGGGGAACTGTGAGGAAAGAGCTGGTGAGAAAGAACAGCTTACTATGTCCCAATTTCTTCCCCTATCTATTTTTGAGCAAACCATATCTGAGACCTCCCAGGTGAGCACGATGAATGCAATGCCTTGTATCCCACAGGATGGAAAAATTGGATTATATGTCATTTGCCTTTGTAATTGCTAAAAGAGAAGAAAGATCACACACTATCTCGGAGATAGGGGCAAATCTTTCACATTAATTTGTTTGCTTATTGATTTATTAACTCAATTATTATATGAAGATGAGTGAGACATGGTCCTCATTTCCCAGGAGGTCTCACCCAAGTGGGAGGGATAAGTATTCCCACCACACCAGAAGATAAGGGCCTTCTTGGAAAAACGAACTGCATGCTAGACAAGCCCAGTGGAGAGAGGACTTCTCCCAGGAATGTGCCTTCCTACGGTGTTTTTCCAGCCTCAGAGTGGCTTCTTGTCTTGGGCTCACTGGGGCCATTGCCTTCCTCCATTTCTTCCTTCCTCTCATTCCTACCATCCAACCTATCACAGAGTCTTATTAGTCTCCTTGGCAAAATATACCCCGAATTAGATCAGTACATTCTATCTCTACTGCTGCCACCCTAGACCAAGTTGCCCCCATTTCTTGCCTGGACTACCACTAATTGTTCTATATATCACACCATCCCCAGTGTCTAAAACAGCGTCTGATATAATAAGTACTGATTAGCTATTTCGGAAGGCATAAAAGAATGAAGAACTTCCTCATGGTTCTCTGCAGACACTGGCCAGTGGAAAGAGTGTAGTGTTGGTGATTCCTCCTAGAACGAAGGGCAAAAGAATGTCTGAAATCTACTTCCTGAATTTCCCCCAAGACAGGATCATTAAATATTTGTTTTAAATATCTACACACTCTTCAATAAATGACAATTATATCCAAGAAAAAATTTTGTTCCGGGGCTTCTCATAGTTACGCCACTAGATCCCATGGGTTAGGAGTGAAAATAGCTTCTAGTGAAGTCGTTCAGGCACTTCAGAAATGAAATCCTCTTGGGTACTGTTTAAGATAGTTGAAAATTGGAATCCATTCTATTCTAGAATTAACTTAATAGAATGAAGCTCTGGTAGAGTGGAGTGGAGGACCTGCTGAACTCAGGGCTGAAAAGAAGCTAGAGGGAACAGGGGACGGAGCCCAGGAGGACATCTCAATGATGAAAGAGTCAAATGGTAGTTCTTGTACTGTACTTACGACCCGGCCTTTCTGGGAAACTGCAGCCCTTGGTTCCAATGGGGAATACATGTCTGGTGTCAGTTTTACATGATAGAATCCTCCCTCCACTGGATTCAATGGGAAACTCATATCACTGTTTTTTACATCATAGAATCAGAAAGGACTATGTACTGTCACTGATCCACTATAGGCTTTAATGGCAGAGGAAATAGCTGTAGGATCCAGTGCATTCTAAGATAAGATGTGAGGGGCATAGATGAGATACTGGGTGTAAAAGCACTTAGGACAATTTTGGCACATGATAGATATTCACTGTTTTTTCTCCCCTTCCCTCCTTCATTCTTTCTCTTTCAACCCTGAATGGAGTATAGGAAAAATGAGCATTCAACAAAATGGACGTATTTTACTCTACAGATAAAATAAAAGTGATTTATTTTGACATTGATATGTGCAAAATGGAGATTTCCTTTGCAATAATTTTCAAATAGAGAGAATACATTTGCGCATGCTCAAAGCTAATATCTTTTTACTTTGTAACACAGAAAATTGATCTTATGATAAAAACAACAATCATGATTATAATGTACAATCTAACATTATTCAACCTTTTTCCAAAAACTGTATGAGCCAAATTATCTCCAGTGTGTGGAACAATGCTTGGCACATAGTGGGTACTAATAAAGTAATTTGTTGAAGGCATAAAAGGATGAAGAGCTTCCCCTTTTTGGCAGAATTTGGCTGGTAGAGAGAAGGATGGAGTGATCGCTTCTGGAAGGAAGTGCAAAAGAATGCCTGAAATCCATGTCCTGTACCATTAGAGCATAAATATTATTATTTTTTCCTTGAATGCACTGCACTTGCTAAGCATATTCTACTTTTGGAAGTATTTGTGTACACATTATGTGTAATTTTCATAGCCTCCTTGTGAGGCAGGAGTTTTTCTTTTTCTTATTTCATTGCTAGAAAAATTACAACACAGTGTGTTTGAATAACGCCTTCTCCCACCACTAATGTGTGGCAGACTCAAGATTAAAGTTATGATTTCCTGACTATAATCAAGTTGGGCCACCTAAGGGTAACATACATGTTTCAAAGAGAGGATAAATAGTCTGGAAAAGTCAACATTTGGGGAGGAAAATAAAAATGCTGGTGGTAAAATTTTTAAATAGTGCTGATGAAGAGCACAATAAATCTCGAAGTATTATCTCTGGAGAAGTGAAGGCTGAGGTGAATACTTAATGGTGGTATTAAAGGACGATCTGTGATCATTATAACAGTATGCTAGAGCATAAAGGGAAACAAAAGATGTTCCCATCTTTGCTGGGTACAGAATTAGAACGAAAGAGCTTGAGTCAAAGGCTACATGTATTTAAATAAGCAGCAATTCTGGCCAGGGTACTAGAGAGGAGAATGCATCCCTGGGAAGCCTGGAAGGCCAGTTTGGGAGCTGACATGGTGTTGCAGCCTCACAGGCCCAAGGTGTCCTGAAAGCCCCCTCAATCCATCCTTCTCATGGCTCACACCCAGCAGAGTCACCGGCTGTTGGAGAAACTAGCCAGCCGTCGTGAAGTCCAGGCTCAGCACGGATTGAAGGAGCACTAAACCCTGAAATTGCTTCTTGTCTCCCAGATGCTCACCCTTGGGGACTGAGGTCACAGAGTGTGTTGATGCAAGATGGGAAGGGACCAGTCATCTGCTGTGCGAAGAAGATGAGGACTCTGGCCGAATATCCTGGCATTCAATAAAGGTCAATTTCTCTCTACTAGCTACCGGCTGTGGGGATTCTGTAAATTTAATAAGGCTAGGCTTTCTTCTGCACCCTAAACTCACACGTTTACCAAAGTTTTTGAAACTTGTTCTCTTTGTATTTTTGCCAGTTACTTTCTCAATGTACATGTCTGGCAATGCCATTCCTCACATCAGGGAATGGGACATGGTTACATGAAGTACAGAACAGACCGCAGATTTCTTGCCTGGCATTCATGGCCCTCAGGAATCTGGTTCTAATTCCCTCCACACATCCTGATTTTATCCATGTTAGAAACACTTGGTACAGAGACCAAGTTCATTCACTTTATTTTTCTCATGCCAAGTGCAGACTGGGACACAAAGTTGGCATCCTGTGCGTGTTGACTGAATGAACAGAGAAATGGGGTGGTGCGGGCCAATTCCCTGACCTTGTCTCTCCCACCAGCACCTTACCATTGTTCTTATGTTCCCTCCTCACCTAGGAAGTCTTCCCTGATCATTTTCAATTTCATTTTCATTTATTATAGCCCTGTCTGTTCATGGTCCACACCAAATGATGGCGCCCAGGGAGACTTAGAATTCATCTCTCTCCTGTTCTGCGAATCTTCCTTGTGAATATTGTTTTTGTGGTACTTCGTCATTCTGCCCTAGATTACAGTTTCTGGGGCACGCATCCATTTTTGCCTCCTAGATGTGAATCCTGGGAGACAGGAGAAGTATTTCACTGACTTTGCATCATCCCTAATACTTCGAGCATTGAGGGGTCTAAGTAAATTATATTTAGCCAGACTCCCCCTTTTCAGCATGCACCTTCCATATGCCCCCAACTTCTTGCTGCCGTTCTTCATTTTCTGTAATCCTGATGTCCTGTTTTAGAGAGTGTTCCCCTACTGAGGTCCCCCACTGCCCTGCTGCCTCCTCGCCCTATCTGGTCGCCCACCCGGGAAGCCCCTGCTCAGGCCCTCCTGTCACTGCGGCCCGGGCGCTGTGCTCCCTCCCGCTGCACATGCTGCAGGCGCTCCCAGTACGGGCGCCCAGACTGGCCGGCTCAGCGTTCCTTCCCCCTCACTGTACCCACACTTCTCCTTTGCCTTAAGCTCTTGGTTGCATATTCTTCTTTTCATCAGAACTTGGTCACATTTTTGGATGTTTTTCTGTCAGGACCTGCATTTCTCAAGTCTTCTCCACTTGGTCCATCCAAGTCATATCTCTGAAGCAGATTTGTGTCGTTAGCGGCAACTTAAGATCCCAGAGACACCAACAGCCACAAACCTCCCCTGCTGACAAAAGTCTGGAAATAGGAGCTGTTTAAGGGGTGAATCATGTCAATTTATACAACTGTGTTTGCACAGAGCCTCTACCCTAAATTATTCTGTACTTCCAAATCGAAAAGAGCTCCCTTACCCCACCTTCTAGCACTACCTTAAGGAAGACTGCCACAGGAATGGACTGCCCAGTGTTCGGATCCCCAGTCCTGGACAGAGCAGGCTAGCGACCTGAGGCTGCCTGCCAGAAACCAGCTACAGCAGTGAGGAGGCAACCACAGAGATGGAAAAAGAGAAATCAGCCCCAGAAGAGGAAGCGGGAAGCGGTATGCTTGCTGAAGCAAAGGATGGAGGGGAGTACGCCTTGTTATGAGTGACCAAGAGCCCGCAGTATCAAAAAAATGTTGATGCCACATTGAAGGGCCGTGATACTTGTCTCAATAATCCTCCTAGAAACGGAGGTAACACAAGGATGTTTCTGCCCCTGGCAGACATGGGAGCAGTCCAGTTAACAGCTTAAAAATCCAATCAAAAAGAGCTCCCTAATTTTTCATTCTTTAACTCAGCTGGTCAGTATTTGTGTTTTCATGTAATGTGTGTGTGCCTGGAAAACCATACTGTACAAAGGTCTGGAAATGGGGGCTGTTTAAGGGGTGAATCATGTCAATTTATACAACTATGTTTGCAGAGAGCCTCTACCCTAAATTATTCTGTACTTTCAAACTAAGACTTATTTTGCAAAAATAGGAGAACTGCATTATTCTGTCAGTTCTCCAAACGCCTATAAGTCAAGGGCTATTTGTGAAGAGAAAAGCATTTTCCCCCAATTCTACGCAATCAGGAAGACATCATGGCATGTTGAACTGTCAGGAGGAGGTCCTTCTCTGGACGACTGCAGGAGGTTCAAGCGAGCAAATTTTATCCTCTAAGCCACACGATAACTAAAGGTTGAAGAGTGCTAGCTGCAGGAGATCATCTGTATGTAATAACTCTTTCCTACTCCTCCATGCAAATTCACCTTGACTTTGTACATTAAGAATTGGCAAGAATGGATAGCCTTGTGTGTCCTGATACACTCTGCTTTGAAGAAGCCAACTCCACTGGTCAGGAAACTGTAAGAGTGAGATGTTGTTCTCTTGGTTTGGAAAGACTTCCCACTACCCAACTCTTTAGCTACATATTGTCCATCCTTCAGATCCAGCCTCCTCACTTTCTCTGAGGGGCCTTCTCTTCACCAAGACCACTGCTCATGTGCTCTCTCCCGTCTCTGAGCCTGCACTGTCCTCATGAGTAACCGTCGACATCCTGTCTACATGTCATTATGTGGCCACAGTGTGCTGCTTTCTAGATGTTACAGAAGGGGAAATTCCTTTTCCTTAGCTAGAGCAACATCTGTGACTCATGATTTCAAGTCTTCCACATTCAGGAATTTACAGTTGAAAATCAGTTAACTAGTAACCAATTGAATCAAATTCTGTCACATTGTGGATATCTCACAGAGGTGACTTTTTTTTTTCCTGCCAGTATTTTTAAAAGTAGTGCTTTTTGATTAAAGATATTTTAAAGATTCCAGTAAAATATTAAAAGCATCTCAAGATTTGATCTTAGTTTTAGAAGTAAGGAAATTAGATAGGTCATTGTACCGACTTTGAACTCTTTAACCTCATCTGCCTCTTCTTTTTGACATGGGGAAGGTGAGTGAACAGTGTAGCTCTGTACCATAGCGATAAAAGCAGAGCTAGATAGCCTTCTTCTACAGCAGCACTACTGTGATAAGCAGTTTACGTCTGTTTTCTTCCAATTAGTTCTTTGGGGTGGCTACTACTACCTGCTCATTAGATATATAAAGAAACTGGGAATCGGGGAGACTGAATATCAAAGGTCACCCATCCAATTACTAAGTGGAAGGACTGAGTTTCAAATTCAGTTCTATCTGAGGTCAGATTCCAAGTCTTATCGTTGACCTTGAGAGACTGGCTTCTGTCACTATCTGAATTCTTGCATATATTCCGCTTGCAAAACCAGGTTGCTCTCCTTTATGCATACAAATGGATGCTAAGTCAAGGACAGTGGCATTTACCATGTATCTGTACCCCTCTGATACACTGGGATGGAAAGCTTTCTTTCAGTTCTGCTGCCACACCCAAACCTGGTCCTTTTCCAGCATTCATGATTTTTAGAATAGGCCAGGTTATAGTTCACAGGGCTATGTACTATGTTGGAATATGCTAAAATGGAGACCTGGCCTGTAAATTGCATGATTTTTTTAGAACATGCAGCTATAAACTATAAAATATGTGGACAGACAATAGAGATAAACGCTTGATTTCCTTTTTCCTTTGACCCTTGGTGACCCTTGTTCTCTTAAGGGATCTGTCATATGATATAGACTCTTTTATCTCCAGGTCATTAGTATTAAATCCAATCCAGGATAATAATGACCCCAAGTAATTTATTCTGTGGCTATCTAATGTTTTATAGATTTATTTTCTGGTACATTCTAGGAATATATCTACAGATCATTCTAACATTAATGACTTTTTAGAGGGAATGTTTTAAATTATGTTAATAAGAGTTGGTAGTTACATCAGAAATGATTTCCTCAAGTCTATGTTGAAAAAACATGAAAGAAAGTTTGAACTGTCTATGCAAACGTGGGAAATGGCCCCTCTTACTGTAATATCCAAAGGCCGTCTTGAATCCCTAGACAGAACACCATGTGAACAAAGAAGGTATATACACCTGCTGTACACCCACACGGACAGCTTGGGAAACAGGCCTTCTCTCTCTACGAACCTTCTAGAATTGCTCAATAAAGAGTAACTGGTCAAATGAAGTGAGAACCATCTACAGCTTATAAGAGGACAGTTTAGCTACTCAAGAGGCAGGATAGTGTAAAAGTGGCCGTAAGAGCAGGGACTCTTGGAGCCAGACTGCTGAACCTCATTGCTGACCAACTGTGCCACCTTAGGCAAGGTACTCAGTTTCTCTGCATCTCAGTTCCTTGGCTCATAACAGTACCTACCTCATAGAGCTGTTGTGGGGATTCAGTGAGCTGATACATGTGAAGTTCTTAGCACAGCACCTGGCACATGTAAGCACTGACAACTATTGTTAAAGTGGGACATAGAGAACAATACTGGTATCGTTCACAGCGAATGTAAAGTAGTTCTCAAATCTGCAGTTTTCAATTCTCTTATGTAAACTAGAAAATCTTCTACACTGGACCTTGTTTGTGGGGCCAGGCACCCAGTGAATTGCCAGGGATACAAACACGAAAAAGTCATAGTCTTTACCCTTGAGGGATTTATCATCTAGAAAAAGGCAGATATGCGCACCAATGATTCTCATTCATTATATTAAGTGCATGAGTACAGACGTCAAGCTGTTATGAGCATATAAAGAAAGGATTGACTAATTCTCGCTGGGAGAGCTGCTTAAACCTGTAACTGGGTCTCAAAGGAGGAGCAGAAGAAAGTTTACCAATGATCAGTATCTGGTGATGGATGTTTTTGTGGAAGAAGTTGTATCAATATTGTGCTGGGACCACTGTACAGACTTATCACCAAGTAGTAGCAGTATTTGCTCATCAATTATGTCATGATAGGTCTCTTTAATAGATTTTCTACAAAAGGGTAGAGAGAAAAGAGAACCGGTAGAGAAAAGAGAAATTGTGAAGAAAGAAAATTAAAAAGAAGAGAAAAAAGAAAGAGCACAATTTCCCCAAAGATAAAGTTAAATATTTGAAGGTAAATGGCTTTCCTGTGCAATATCCTAGTCAAAGGCAATAATGCCTCTGTGATTATTTTAGCAAATTCATCAGACACATTGAAGCCAAGGAAGGAGCCCTGACTCCGACTGTCATGAATGAAAGAACTTACTGAGAGATGGTCCCTGCAAAGAAGCAATGCTCCTTTAACTGATCTCTGTGTGCCATCCAGATTTGTCCCTCCACAGGTAATTCACAGACATTTAAACTACCACTTGCCCAGTTCTGCTTCACTGGCCATTGGGGAAATTCATCTGAAGCTGCAAAAAAGGACCAGAAATGTTTGCATCATATTAATAAACTGGAAACCGAGGAAGCTGCCAACTGGCAGCAGAGTGCGTTTTGGTGGTTTGATAAGGCTACTAAAGAGTTTATGATGTGACAGATGTTTCACTACACTATTGTGAAATGAATAGATTATGAGAAGTAATTAGATGTACACTGGAATCAATGCTGTTGTCATCGAGGCCTTAGGGCGACGCAGTAGATGAGAGTCTTGGCAGCAGGTGGCCCAATGGCTCGGAGACAGGAAGACACACCGCGGGAGACTGAGTGACAGGTTTCCCAGATCCAGGGGGTGAGAGATCTGAGCTAGGGTTTGCATTTGTAATCTTCACTCATGTATAAATAATAACAGCTCCACCATTGACTTCGTATGCTATGTCATAGCCTCCGTTACCCTCACACACATGTAGAATAATGCTGGTTTCATCCTCTCAAAGTTATTCCTGGTATCCCTGTTTCCAAATATGCATATTTGACTGTAACTGACAGCTCTATCATTTTGTGTGGGAGGAATTTTAGAGCAAATCATCTGATGATTACACTTACGTGTAAGGCTTGGCATTGAGCCGCCATTGTACAAAACTTCCTAGAGGTTGCAGCTCAGAAGCTGGAAAGTACCTTAACTGCCTTTCATCCCGAAGGTGGTTTCTTCTCTCTGGTTGGATGGCTAACATTTCAGGGACACGTGTATCTCTCTGCTCTGTAAAATCCCTTTGCAGGGCACTTGGCAGGGTCACCCTCCATGCTTGAAGCAACCATATGGAGCCTGCTGCTTTAAAGAGAAGGTTTTGGTTTCTTCCCGTTTCCAGGGTCAGCTAGTGGCACACTGGGGAATGCTGAAGTTTCCAAGCACAGAGTGAAGAGGGAGGGAAGAAACGGGTGATTAGGGGAATTAAGTACCTGATTCCTGTGTACATCTGCTACCCTGAGGAAGAGGAAATATCTGGTAGGCTCATTTATTAGCCCCTATCTGCTTAAAACAGCAATGGTATTTATATTATAAAACAGGCAGACTTTACTGAATGATCTAAAAATATATGTAGCTGTGATAATTAAAGAGATCAGGTTAGCAAATATGGAGCATATGGCTGTGTACTCACGTATGTGTGTTTTTAATTCTCTTATTTATATATCCGCCTAATTAAGTAATTAACAAATTTCTTCCATTTGTTATTTTAATAAATCTTCATTGAAAGTTCACTATATCCTGATTACTTGCTGCTCTGCATATAAACCTAAGACATTATGTCCTGGAGAACTAAAGTGCCTGTTTGGGGTGTTTGTGCGTGTTCGTATCATTCCCTGTGTGCCTTCCATACGAAGCTAGATGTTTTGTTGAGGAGGTATATTTGAGGTACTTTCTTTGAGGCTTTAATGCATCATTTATTAGACTTAATAGAACAGAGAGTGCAAATGAGCATAATTTAATGAAATAATATGAAGCTATGATATGCAAAACTGTTTAAAAAGAGGTTACTAGTTGATGTTTTGAACTATGTCATGGATATTTTGGTATAATGGCTGAACATTCTAAAAGGATAAGAATTTTCTTCTTGCTTCATAATCTGCCTAATAAAAGTCTAGGGAAAAAAAGATGTATTCCACATGCCATATGTTAAACTAAGAATGATAAAGATCGCAATGCACTAAACTCAAAGCTTTTGCCTATCAAAGGTCTGCTGTATCAGATATCTGTGTCTGGGGATCTTTAGTGTAAACTGCCAGCTCCTGTGATTTTTGAAAGAGCCCACGGCTGGTCAATCAAGACTTCCTGGGAGGGCAATAAAGCTTAATCCTTCACAGATAATAGGACCTTATCAAACAGGCATGAGGAGCAATCTGCAGAGGAAAGCTCTGAGAAATTGGTCTATCCCCAAATGAACATGAACTTTCAGGAAAATACAAGCAACCACTTACGGAGTACTCTGCTAAGTGCTTTCCATACGTATTTTATTTAATCCCCACCATAGATTGTATGACTATCCTCATTTGGTTTGCTTTACTGACTTTGCTCCTGGTACTGATTGTGGGGTTTTGGACGGACTGTGCCCATGAGTTGCAGGGACTGGTGAATTCTTCCATCTCTGCCATGGTGATTAAATTAAACAATATCCTCAGGTGATTAAATAAAACAAGATTCCCAGGGTGTTCATATGCACATTAAGGTTTGAGAAGCACTAGTCCAGTATGTCATTACTTAAACATCGCTGCCAATAGGAATGTCAAACATTCTGTCTTTGGACAGATCTGACTGTTAAAAAGTTTAAGCTAAATCTTGACTCCCAATCACCTTCATCCTTAGGTTAAAATTCTATGTTGGAGCTTTCTAAAATGGACTTTCTAAAATGGACTTTCTCAAATGGGCAAGTTGATACAAAAGTTAATATGGAATATAAAACATGGATTAAAAATCATAAAAACACTAAGAAAAACTGCCATTAAACATTATAAAACCTCTGTAATTAAAACATTATTGTACTGGCCCAGGAGAAGACAAATAGACCAGTGAAATAGACACAACACCCAGAAGTAGACTCAAGTATGTAAATAAATTCAGTGTATGATAAAGTAGCTCAAGTGAATTATGAGAGGACAATTTTTTTAACCATGACACTGAGTAACATTAGGTCCCCATTCTTCTTACCATATGTAAGAATAAATACCAACTCTATCAAAATATGAAAGATGAAGCCATATAAATAAACACTAGGCAAATTCATGGTTGAATTCCTCTGTAACTTAGGTAGAGAAAAATGTTTTGGAATTGATAATCAAAATCTAGAAGCCAAAAAAGAAAAGATTGATAAGTTTAGCTGTTTATTTGTTTCTTCATTGTAAAAACACCATAAGCAAAACCAGAAGACAACTAACACACACTGGAAGATATATATCAGGAAGGGCTGATATCCTGATATATTAAGAACTCTTAAAAATTGAGGGACAAAGGATCGAATACCCAACAGAAAAATGGAAAGAAGATATAAACAGACAATTCACAAAAAGTCCTAAAGTGGCCTTTAAAACATGGAATGATTTTCAAACTCTTGCATAATTGGATAACTGCAATTAAAACAAAACTGAAATATTATTTTCCACCTATCAGATTAAAAAAAATAAAAATATGACAATGTTCTGTTGGTAAGGCTGTAGGAAAGCAAGTTTCTCCTGCTTTGCTAGGGGGAATGAAAACTGATACAAATTATTTGAAATAGGAATTTTTAACAAAAATTTTAATATTTTAATATTAAGTAAATATTAATATTTGTAACATTTAACAAATCTACATATGTACTTTCTTTTGGACCTAGCAAGAGCACTTACAGAAATTTACTTTGTAGTTACTCCTCCAACAACACAGAGTCTTTGCATAAGGTAATTAATTGTAATTATAGTCATCGTAATTATAAAATGTGCAAAATGTCCTAAATATGCATACAGTGGAGACTGGTTGAATAAACTACAGTATATCTGCACAATGGAATCCTAGTCTGCTGTAGAAGAGAAGAAGAGCTCTATGAACTTATATGATATGCTTTCCAGGATATACTGATAAGTAAAAAATGAAAAGTGCAAAAGAGTGTCTACAGTAGCTTTTTTTTTTGGTAAGCATGAAGGGAAAATAAGATAATATACATGTATCTGCTCATTTGTTAAAAAAAAAAAAAACAAGGAACAATAAACCAGAAGCTAATCAGATTGGTTTTGTTACCTACAGGAGCAGTAAGAAGGAGGAAAAATGGAAGAATGGGAATGGGGTAGAAAGGATGAAGGAGGGGAGAATGACACTTCTGTTGGTATATAAGCTTTGGGTGTAATTCTGAGTTTTAGAACCATGTTAATGTTTTACATGCAAAAATATAGAAAGAATAAATAATTAAGATCAACTGTGCAGAAGGAGGAACCCAAATGTAATCTACATTGTAGCAAACTAACCTAACTGTATTAATTACAAACAAATAAAAAAATCACACTAAAGGAGGTAGGGAAAAGAAATGACCCAAGTCAGTTTAGAAAATAGTATTTTGATCACATATACTCTAAGGCAAAAGTAAAAAGGACTGCATGCAAATATTATATACCACTTATTAAATTTTTTTACATGAGTATGAGTAGTGATTATGAAACTGTGTGTAATCTGGAATTAAATAAATGTTTACATATACTGTGGCTAGAAAGCTAGGTTTCTTATTGTCAGAGATGGAGTTACAAATAAGGAAAAGGACAAGGTTAAGTCAGCCCTGTGGAATTGGACTGGAAACAGAAGTATCAGTAAGAACTAGGCTTTTGAAAAAATTTTGCAGATAGACACAGAAATTGATATGTGTGTGTGAGGGGGGATATACATACTTACATTTCCTAACTCTTTCTGTTAGGAAGGTCTAGAATAAATAATGTCTCAGTAGCAGGTGACACATCTAGCACTCAGACCTTGGTTTTTAAATGTCATTCTCTAGTGAGAAGAACTGGGATTCCTTGTGGAAAAGGCTGATTCTATGACTAGGACAAGAAAAATACCAGATAAGACAGGAATGTTTCGTGGTGCCAGAAATTAAGCAAGTGTTCAAAAAATGTTGAGCATATTTTGAGAAGATGTTGAAATGACACTGGAACCAATCTGAAGTAATTCCTATGGTCAAATCCAGGGAAAAATCACTATAACTCAGAATAAAATAAGAATCCGTGAGTTCTCTCCTGATACAAAAATAATTGAACCAATAATTAAGTAGGGGAGAAGCCAAGCTCTTCCTTACAGTAGAATTTTAATTAATAAATGTGGAAGAAATTATGCAGATAGAAAAAATAAATGTGAAAGGAATGATGCACATTATAAAAATTTGATAGACATATCATAATAATTGTTACAAGCAGGAAGCACTAATAGATGCTAAGATTATTTGGTGGAAGTATGATGAAAAACTATATTACATACTCTCAATATATCTCTACACAAGATACTTTTTAATTGCAAGTGGAAATACTTTTTAATTTACAGTGGACAGATTTGGCAGATACCACCTTTAACAGGTGATTGAACTTAACCTCACCAGCAATAAGGCATATTAATATCATGTACCTCCTAATAGGATGCACTGAGAAGGCCACTTCTGTAGGATTCTTGCTAAAAATGCATAACCCAGGTTTAATCAGGGAGAAACATCAGGTAAGCTTAAATTGAGGGACATTCTACAAAATATATGGCCAGTATTCTTCAGAAGTTTCTACTTTTTTCCAGCTTGAGGTGTAAGTGACAAAATCATAAGATATTTCAAGTGCATAACATAATGATTTAATATACATATACACTGTAAAAGGATTCTCCCATCGACTTAATTAACATGTCCATCACCTCACTTTTATTTATTGATTTATTTGATGAGAACATTTAAATTCTGCTCTAAACTATATGGAGGAAAGAATAGTCTTTTTAACAAAATGGTTGGGAAAACTGGATAACCACATGCAAAAGAATGATAAAACCCTTACACCATACACTTAAATCAACTCCCTATCTTACACCATAAACACAAATCAGCTGAAAATGGACTAAAGACTTGAATGAAAGACCTGAAACCATCAAACTCCCAGAAGAAAACATCGGGGTCAAGCTCCTTAACACTGGTCTTGGTAGTGATTTTTTTTTTAAAATTTGACACCAAAAGCAAAAAGAACAAAATAAAAATAAACAAAGGAAACTACATCAAACTAAGAACTTCTGCACAGTAAAGGAAACATCAACCACATGGAAAGGCAACTTACAGAATGGGAGGAAATATTTGTAAGCCACACATCAGATAAGGGGTAAATATTCAAAAATATACAAGGAACTCATATAACTCAGTAGCCAAAAAACAAAGGACCCAGTTGATAAATGGGCAAAGGACTTATATAGACATTTTTCCAAAAAACACATATAAATGGCCAACAGGTACCTGAAAAGTTTCAAAGCTTTGTAAAACAAAGCACAACTGAGAAACTGCCCCACATTGGAGAAAACAATGGCCGAGCCTCCTCATTTCTTTACTGACTTCGCTTTAAGCCCTCTTACTTCCTGTTTCCTCTCTTCCAGCTCCAGTATGTCTAACCTCTCTTAAAGGAGGGCTCTAGGAGGGAAAACCTTAGTGTAATTGTTATCTTAAAAATTCAAAATGAAATTGTCATCTTATTCGTTTCTAATGCTTGACTCCTGTAAGTGAAGACCAAACTTTATAAAGGAGTTGTACGACACGTTATCTCAGAATGAGGTGTCCTTACATAAGGCAAAGAAGAGTGGCTGTCAGCCACGGTTGGCTCTTTAGCTGCCATGCTGTTTCCTGTATCCCACATCTATAGTTGAGGTGTTATGGATCCTCAGTCCAGATTCTTATATTCATTCCTTTAAATTTTTATCTTGTTAGATTTTAGACCAGTGCTGCAGTCTGTTGAGATCTTTTTACATTCTGAAGCTGTCATAAGATGCATGAGACATTGTGACATCTATAAATTTGTTGAGTGAGCCTTCTATACCTAAGTTACAGAAGAAAAATGTTGAAAAAATTGAACCTCTAGATTGATATCAATTATTTAAGCAGAACACCTTTTCATTGTACAATTACTAACCCAATTCATATAAGGTACTTGATGAATTCAGTCATTGTGCTCCATTTTGCTCTCTGGGGTACAAGAGCAAAATTGTCAAATTCTAAAGCTTAGATCTTTCTTATCATGGTTCTATGAATTAGTGTCCAATGTTTGTTTAGCCAAGAAAAGGACCTCTCATGGCAGCTAGTATCACAGAGGTCAATTGAAGTCTGTTGGAAGTTTGGCTTCATTTCTGTTCTGGCTTACTGGGGGCTGAAAACTGAAAAACTGCCAACATGTCACTCTAAAAGGCAATAAGAGAAAGCAAAGACATTGACAAGCCAACAAGGTATTTTCTGTTACAACTTCTTTTGAAAAACCCAAGGGATGAGGTAAAGTGGGTGGACAACTTATAATACAGGCAACGCCTGGTGTTTCTAGTCAGGGAAGGTAAGTGGTATTCAGATAGGTTCTTTCAACACTGTTTCAGATGAACACACTGTTATGTTATTAGTCTAAAGAAGAGTCTGTCTAGCCCACAGTGTATGCTGCTCAATGATTTTAATTTATATAACTCAAGTCAATCAAAAAGTAGTATTTATTATAAGGAGTTTTTTAAAGACTCTGATCTTATTTGGGGGGATTTTTAAAAAAGCACAATATTTTCTGTACCTTACAAAAGAAATGGGAAAAGTCAGGTATGTTAATTTACTGAAAATCATTTAAAATACCTGCCCTCCTTGAAGACATATGTGCTCTAATCCACAGCATATAATTTTGACTGCTGACCAGTGTATTCTCCTGTTTAGAAACAATATAATGCATAGCAGCCCCCTCTGTAGCCCATACTGTTGACACGGGAGACATTTAGAGTATTGGGGTCTATGGCTTAGAGATCCTTCATGACTTTCTGAGCTCTGATTAAAGAAACGAACTGGAAAAAAATGGTTAAAATAACTGGAGAAAGTGGAAAAAAATCACAAATGAAAAATATGTACAGATTAAACTATTGAAGTAAAAATAAAATGAGAAAAGTATTAATAGCAAATACTACAAAGGATTAATACTCTTAATATGTGATGATACACAAGATAGCTAAAAAATGCTCAGACTCCAACAAGTCAATAGAAAAAAAACCATGAAGATAAAGTTCACAAGTAAGAATATAAATAAGTAACAACATTTTAAAGTGTATAAGGGAAAATAAAATATTTCATAGATACAATTTATAACTACCCTATTAGCAATTATTTAATGAGAACGTCTTTTGCTGGTGGAACTATGAGCTGGTGCAATCTTTCTACAGGACAAATTTGATAACATGCTATCAGATATTTTTTAATTGGTTATACTTTTGACCTAACCATTCTGTTTCTGGAAATCTATTTTAGGAAAATAACATTCTAATTAAATAAGACAAAATAATGAAAAAAATAAAGCAAGAGTATCTTAGAAACACCATCATTTATAACCAGGAAAATCTACAAACCAGTGAAGTGTTCAACAGTGGTCAAATCATGACATATTAGATAAATAGTATGAAAGCCTCTAATTTACAATGTCACTATAAAAAAATCAGGATACAAATTATATGTATAGAATAGCCTTATTTATGAAATAATACATATAGGAAGAAAGCAATAGCATATCGATGGCAGGATTGTATGCTTTGGTTGCCTCTTTAAAATTTTTTTAAATTCTAAACTTTTTCCAGTGAGTCTTAATTGTTATGTGATTAGAAAAAAATCTGTTTAAAATATCAATTTAAAAAATTTAATGAGTTTATCTTACATAGTGTGAGAATATATTTTAGGTTCAGTGTTTAGGCAATGACCTTTTCTCAGAATGATAATAACCTTTTTTGTATGTTTCAAGATGGTGATAGGGAATGTGGAATAATACCAACTGCTTTCTGCCTGCTTCATCAGAACAGTCGCAGGCTTTCTCTTCCTGAAACTTGTTCCAAGACAGCCTGTGACCCCTCTTATGGGCATCAGGGAGACTGAGCATTATAACCCTACCAGCTGTCTCTGTCCTAACCCACGTATGCAATCATTCCTTTCTTTGTGTTACAATAGCATTTTCGTCCCCGTATTACCACAGAAGACAATGCATTACAGTTGTACAATGTCATCTGAATGCTTCTGCTAAACTATGAATTCCTTAAAGACAACTGACCACGTTTTTCTGTTTTAATACGGTCCTTACCACTTAGCAGAGTGATGGACCTATCAGAGGCCCTCAAGAGTCCTGAATGAATGAATGAATTAATGAATTAATGAATCAAGAGCACCAAATCTATCACTTATTGTACCAGTTGCAGCTCTGTGCAGGAAACTAATCTTTCTAAGCCATCATTTATTTCTCCATAAAAATACAGGTGTACAGAGCCTAACAGAGAGGCCTTATAAAGAAAGAAACAAAATCAAGTGGGTGAAGGCCCCTTATAAACTGTAAATTACTACAAAATATGCCAGTGTATTTACTGATTAAGTTCTTTTCCCAAGTGCCTCTAAATGCTTCAAAGAGACATAAAAGCTTAAGCCATTGACGATTTAACAATGAGAAAATTTATGTGAAAATACTTTAAATACAAAAATAATCTCCTACTAATATTCTAAATAGTAGTAACAGTAACAATACTTAATATTAGCAGCAGTATGTTATACCCTATAAAATAATCTCCCAGATTGAGAAATAATAGGAGGCATAGTTGAGTCCCTGAAGAGTAACATACCACTTTTTTGAAGGAGAAAAAAAGTATCTCTCAAAAAATTCTGGAAAACACTTCATTTATTACTATTTCTCTAGCATTAATGGTGACCTAGGGTCTTTTAAGATTTTTGTGTCTCCCCCATACCCAATTCACTACTAGCAGACTTCTCTCTCTCTTTTCTCTCTCTCTCTCTCTGCTATTTCTGATGACTACCCAATCATTATGGATACATAAAAAATTAAATTGACTGGACAATATATTAGGCACATCTGGTAAGTAATGTGTTTGACTAAGACAGTGCTTTTTAATTGGGGATGAAGAACTGTGCTTCATTGTTAAGCACAATGGGCTGATACATGCAACCTGGTTATTTTGTTTTAATCAAGTTGCATGTAATAATTGTATAACAGTCTACAATTGTATAACCTTTTCTTTTCCACTGTATGGTTAAACTCCATTATTCTTAAGACTTCAACAACCAAATCTGGGATGAATTTTCTTTGGCAGTACCTTATATTAAGAACAAAAATTTTGTTAACCAAATAGTTTAAACAAAATGACTAGACACAATGTTAGTCACTTCTAGAGCAAATAATTACATACAAATAAGTGTATGAATCTTCTATTTTCTAAGATATTCTTGGCAAGTGCCCTACTTACAACACCTCTGTAATATTTAGGTCAAGTTTTGTTAAGCACTAGGAGCAATATAATTCCATTTATTTTAGTATGTTTTATAATTCCAATTTGTAAATACATTTTTTACTTGGTAAGTGGGTAGGATGAGGGGGTTAGGGGGCACAAAAATTCTCAACCATAATATAAGTTGGTCATGGGGATGGGTAGTACAACATGGAGACTATAGCCAATGATTTCAAAACATCTTCCTATGTTGACAGAGAGAAACTGCACCTGTACCTCAGCAACATCGGCTACTTTCCCCATCTCATCAAATCAGACACTGGCCTAGGTGGCACACATCGAACTGAGTGACCAAAGAATCATCAAGCCTTCCCGAAAAAGCCATAACTAATTCTCCTTCAATCAAATTCACATTCATAGAAAACTGCCACATTCTCTTGTTCCCACTGTAAAAAATCTGCAGATGAGTAAGGACATATTAATGGTACCTTAACATTAGCTACTTTCCACCAAGATTACTTTCTTCTGCAAATACAGTACGATGGAGGAAACACCATATCCCTGTGTAAAAGGTTCCTTTTCTTCCATTTCCCCACACATTAACCTTTTATGGCAGAAAGAGCATTCCTGGTGGTCATGTCCAGGTCTACCCTGATTTGTGTGGCTTCGAAGACCGATATTCACTCAAAAAATATGAGTTCATCTTCATCTTGTGAAGATCTTCTTTTGTTGTGTAATTAAGGTGGCCTATAGCCAAACAAACATCTAACTGAATCTCATGGGAATTAATAAGCATGATTTTCCAATAACTTGGGATTAGTGGTAGTTTTTGAAGAATTGGTCTTAAGCTTAATAATGAAAATGTTGGAGTGTAACTGGATTACAATATTAAATGACCCCAGAGAATAAAGAAAGACCACATATCCCTGGGCTATATGTCTTTTAAGGGTTATGATACCTACAGTGTAAAATATAAAAAGTGCTTTGTAATTGTCAGGATAAAATGCATTGCAGTGAATTGACAACATTAATATAAAATTTCTTATTTTATTTTTTCTTTTAAGGTAGTATGCCAAAATCTAGTGGAACAAATTTCACAGACCTGTTAGATTACAATGCAATGATCTTAGATAATATTGTTGTGAAAAGAGTGTAATTTTACCTGAAGTTCACTTTGAAGCATTGCTCCTCCCTTGCTTTTTTAGTTATAACATGTTGTATAAAAATATAACAAATCTAGCACTCTATGTGTATGTATTATTTAATTAATTCTGAATATTTAATGATCTGCTTACAAATCTGTTCAGTTTATGGACGGAAATTTAATAAACACGTGCTTTAAAAACTATAGATTAGCCCCACCAAAAAAGACTCTCTTTTAAAGTATAATCAGGGCTCTAAAAATGATAATAAAGTTATGAGCCATATGCCTGGAACAAATGGATTTTTTTCTCACCTTTGACTCAGGACAAAAATACAAAAAGAGAGACAGAGGAGGTTTCAGTCACACTGTATTTAATCCAATTTGCTTTGGGTTTAATATCCAAAAAGAGGCTGGTCTGCTAATTCCCAATTATAATGGCACATGTAATCAGAGTCCTCATTAACAAAGACTGACTATATTGTCTGTTAGGAATGAAAATTTGAAATGCAAATTCAGCAAATCAAAACATTAAATGAGCTCCTACCCAGGATGCTTAGAGCTCCCGCCAGGGCAGACCAGGCTGGCCGACACCTGCCCTGGATTTCCCTCCAGCTGAATGTTTCCTCGGTTCCAGTCTTTGCCTCCTAATTGACCTGCTTATGATCTCTGCTACAATTAACATATGCTTATTAGTAATGGCTGGTTAAAGATTTCAACTGCTGCAGTTTACAAAGTCTAATAGAGCTGGCACATCACAGGAAAGAAAAAGCCACTATTTCCCTCATCGGCAGTCACAGTGGCTAGAATGCATGTGGTTAGAAATTACATGATTTTTCACACTGTCTGATGTATAGAGATTGTTACTAATTAATACTGGGAATCAATGCATAGATGAGTCCAGGCCTCATATACACTGAGGAAGATATAAGTACTGGGTGAGTCCTTTTTCCTTTGAGCAAGTAATTTCCAGTTTGTTTTGGGAAGAAGGGAAAGTGAGAGGACTTTCTGCAAGTGACTTGAAGGGCTAATGGCCTTGGGTTTTTTTGAATTTGAAAAATCAAAACTTTTTCATCCACAGTAATTGCATACAATGGAATGGGAAATTTTGCACTTCCCTAAATCTTAACAGGGTGATGATGCTTTTAAAAGACTCTGCTCAAAATTTGTATGCTGATGACTAGACACCCTTTCCTCCCTTCTAGCTAATACCACCAGATTTGAGAGGGCTGAAATGTTGGACTAGCTTCCTTTTTGCCATCTAGCCATGTAACTGATGGAAGAGACACCCTTTTTCCTCCAAAGCAGTTATCTTTGATTCAGAATTCATGTTTGGTCAACTACAGATCTCAATTTCACATCCTTCTAGTGATTAGGAAACAGTAATTTGGTCATTCTTACCCAAGGGGCAGTTATACCTTGATTATATATACTTTGGCACTGGTTGATCAAATTTATTTTTAAACCGCTGTCTCTAGTGATCATCTCTGTGTCTAGCAGGAGCTGAAAGACTTTGTCCTGAGGCTCAGGAAGCCCAGGGCTGTCCCTCATTAACAATAGGATCTTAGACAAATGCCTTGGTTTTCTATTGCGGTGTAACAAAATATCACAAGCCTACCAGTTGAAAACATCACCTCTTTATTAGCTCCCAGTTTTGTAAGGCAGAAGTCTGGGCATGGTGGGAATGGATTCTCCACTAAGGTCTCACTGGGCTGAAATCAAGGTGTCAGCCAGGGTGACAGTTCTCCTCTGGGACTTGGGGGTCTCTTCCAAGCTCACAGGTTGTAGGCAGAATCCCTTTCGTTTTAGCTGTCAGACTGAGGTTCCTGTCTGCTTGCAGATGCCAGGCTCCTAGAGACGGCCCACATCCCTTACCCCATGGCTCCTTCCCTTTTCAAGCCTAGAACAGCTCCTTGAATGCTCCTTCTCCTTCAAACCCCTGACTTCTCTTTTTGCAATCAGTCAAAGAAGACTCTCTGCTTTTAAAGGGTTTATGTGATTAGGTCACATCCATCCAGATAATCTATTTTAAAGCCAACGGAGCCGCCTGATATAGCCGGCTCATGAAAGCAAGCTGCATCATACCCACAGCCCTGGGAATTAGGCAGGATGTGCACACCAGGCGGCTGAGACGTCTTGGCTTTCTGCCTGCCACAGTAAGTCACTTAGCTTCCTTTGGCCTCACTTCCCTAACACAAAGTGAGGAGGTTGGACGAGATAATCTCTAGCTCCTTTCCCCTTATCTCCAAATTTCTAGGGCCAACTAATTACAAACACATGACTCACAGACACCAACCACCAGTTAATTGCTATATACCCAATGGGACAGTTTTAAATTTGGTTAGCTAACTGGGTCTTGCTTAAATTAAATGGTGATAGGTTAACTCCTATTGCTAGAGTTTCTAGGTGCACTAAAAGAGAATGATACATAGTCTCAAACTTATATAAGGAGGGAAATTATGAAATGAATTATGTGCTCGTTCAGAGATGAAAGTTCAGTATTGGCTAGTGGTAAAGAAAATGTTGCTTGACCACTTTCTTTTCCACCTTGATCTATCAGGAGCATAGAGCTCTAACAAGGTGGCGCCCGTGGATTTTTTGATGAAGTTCTTTTCCCAGAGTTTTTCTGATATATTTCAAAATGTATTAAACTTCCCCACAGAAATCCATCTGTTCAAATATTCTGTTAAGGACACTTCCTCTTTACCCTAGCTTCTGCCTAGTAAAGCAGTCACATTTTAATACATCAGGCTTTCTAAGGAATAAGTCTAACTTCAAATACCACACAATCCCACTTTAAAATCTGAGACACACATATACATTCTTTTGGATTCTTAAATCAAATTTCACCCAGGCCCATTCTTTCTGCTTTGGAGCAGTCATCATTGCTTCAGCATTGCTCAACACAATCTTCCCATATTATAGGGAGGGTGTGTGCCTGAATAGTCTAATCGGGTGTTTACACGTGTTTACTTTTAAAAAGCAAAGACAGTAAGAAAGAAGAAAACATAATTCCTTTTCTTCTTTGTAGGCTCTGTGATTAAGTCAAGAAAATATGAAAGTGCTAAAAAGTTTGGAAAGTGCTCCTTTGCTTGCTGATGAATGACTTGAAATTATAGTGTTAATTTAAGAATAGATCATTGCAATTTCATCCCTTTGAAGCTCTTAATGTCTCACAAAAATAAAGCTGTATTTTGGATATACAATAGCAAGAGGTAAGAGCATATGTTCTTCATCTGTTCTGGGAATATAAATTTTGTTTTTGTAGCTGAAATAATGAACAAAATCACTTTGGTCAAATCACTCAGGCTTTGGCAACAAACTGCAGTGAAAATATACTTGAGGTGGGTTTATATTCATGATAAGACTCTTAGGTACTAATCATGTATCACCGATTGCATACATTGGGCTCCCAAAATATTGAAAATCCGGGTGAACATTTGAGTTCCTTAATTTTAATTTCTGAGTGTTTAAGGTTAGGTATCGTTGAGTAAACATCCCTTTCATAAACAACCCACTTTTCCTCCTCTCAATATTTTGCCCTTTGAAATTGAGATTTAGCCTCTGGAGATTCGATTAGTATGCATGGGAGACTGTGGGAGAACTGGAGGGTGGGTAATGGAAATTACTACTTTAACACAGCTACATTCTGCTGTCAGTGAAATTATTCCAGGCATCTCCACAATCTAATGTGTTTATTGGTTTTTCCTTGGATTACAGTGGATGAAATGTTTGGAATCTAGTTATACAGACCTAACCACCACTCCTGGATTACACTGGATTTCAGCCTCCTCTATAAAAATAAGACACTAACTGTTGAGAGATAGTGGTGCTGTGTATCCTTATGTTTTTGAAAAAATCCAGACTCCTTGGATGTCTCCACGATGGGGAGGACGACTCTATTTAGCCCTCAAGCACTAAATTCTGCATTACACTCCTGAATTTCAGAATCTTTGCAGTCAGAATGGGGAAATAAACTGAGACAGACATTTTCTTGTACAATAGAAATAATTACACAATTAACTGTTGCAAGAATTGAATGCATTAATATTGGTAAAACACCTAGCATGGTGTTTGGCATACAGTATATGTCTAGCAACTATTATTATCACTATTGTACTGTTCATGTCTGAATTTTTAAACTGGTTTATGATTTTTGTTCACCTCAATAATATATTAATTTTTGGACTTTTCTATAAATTTGTTTAAATTGCCAATATTATTTTCAATTTACCAGCTCCAAGAAACATTTCCATACTCTGAAAATTGAGGATTAAGTAGATAATATAAGCAAAGGGGCCAGGATTTGCCTGGAGAATAACTCAAAAAGTGCTCACCATTTTCTTCTTAGAATCACCGAGCAATATCACCCACTCAGAGTTAATCAATATGAATATTTGGAAGTATTCTGTCCAGTCTATTCTCTGTACATAATCAGGAGTACATCGTATGTACATTCCATCATTCCATTACTAATCACCCACTATAAAATACAGGTAATAATAGGATGCAAAAGGTAATAATTTGGAGGCAAAGTAGAAATAATAATTGCAGTTGCAAGACGATATATTTCTCATGTGTCTGTGTTCATTCGTCACGTATCTGCCCTGGCCTCTTTTGCTTTAGCTTTCTCTAAGGCTTATTGCCAAACTTCATTCTCTCTCCGCTGCTTCCTCTTTCGTGGCCGCTAGACTCCAGGCTGCTGTCATCTCTTGTCTGGCCTATAGACATAGCCTCCATACTGCCTTTTCAATAGCCCCCATTTCTCTCCTTCTTTAAATCATTCTTCAAGGAAACACACAAAATATATGTAATCCTGCCCTTGGCTTAAGACTATTCTTCTATTAAAAAAACAAGTAGAGAGAAAGAAAGAGAGAAGAAGAAGGAGAAGGAAGAGGAGGAAGAGGAGGGGGAGGGGAAGTAGACAAGAGAGAGAATTCAGCTTTAATAAGCATCCAGATCCCTGCAGTCAGATACTTTCAGCTACCCTTATATTTGTGCTATGTTGGAACATGACTATTTTCTTTTTCTGGGAAACCATCATAACCTGTTTATCTCTTACAGATGCTCACTAACTTAATTCGGTGCCATGTCAAAGGCTTCCTGAAGATTCAGGATGAAGACCCACATCCTCAAGGGAGCCGGCCACTGCCACAGGACTGTCCCTCACGGCAGGTTGTTTGACCAATTGTTTTCTTTTCGGTGGTGCCAAAGGAACATACTCGCAGGCTGCACTTGGGGCCCTTGCCCTGATTGCACCCCTTCCCCCATACCTATGCCCCTCAGACCCACGGTGTGGTGGGCACTGTTGGGAGGGCAGGCACCTGGACCAAAGTCTTGCTTCCTCCTAAGGCTTGTCTTCCCTCCTCTCGTCTGGGGATTGACAACAGGCATGCTGTGATCATCATAATAGCATTGTTTATATTTTTGGTTCTAGAGGCTTCAGCTAATTTAGACAGTGGTCCGATGCCCATCCAGTGAAGTCGTTCTCAACCTTGCTCGTACAATGGAAACACCTAGGGGACGTGGGCAGCTATTGATGCCTGAGTTCCTCCCCGAGAGGTTCTGATGCAATTGGTCTGGGGTGAGGTATTGTAAAAGCTCCCTTGGTGATTCTAATTGCAGCCAAGGTTGAGATTTACTGATGTAAAGAGAGTCTAAATACGTGGATAATGAAATCAGAGGCAGCCAGAACCAGAGAGATTTTTCTGGGCTTTTCTCCAGCTATACTGACCCACGCTCCCGACCACTGACACTTCAGCCACGCTGGATTCCTCTCGGTTCCTTAAATGCCCCTTGCTCTTCTCGTTGCTGCAGCTTTACACAGTCTGCTCCTTCTGCCTGAGTCAGCACACCCTCTCCTGCCCACATCCATGCCTACTTCATTCCCACTCAGCCTTTAGATTGCCTCCCATTGTAATTTCCTTGAAAAAAACCTTACTGATGTCCTGTAACCATGTGGATCCTGTCACAGCAGCAAGTTTGTGCTATCAAACATTTATCCCACCAGACAGGCAGAATAACTGAGGGCTCAGCACTGTACTGTGACTCCTGGCTTTCTGGGTGCAAGTCTTGGTATCATTACAGCCTGGTGTTGGACAAGTTATTTAACTTTCCTGTGCCTCAGCTTCCACAACATGGAGATAATAGCTGTATTCACTTTACAAAGTTGGCAGGAAGATGACATGAATTCATATGCAGAGAACATTTAGAATAGTGGCTACCATACAATATGCACTATGATGTATTTTTTTAAAATTTCAGTTAAATGAGTTATTATTTATTCTTTCTCTCACTAAAACACAGGCTCCATGAAAGCAGGCTCACCCAAGTCTGTTTTCCTTTTTCCTTTTCTCTACTTTATTCTCAGTGCTAGGCACATACTGGAAATACAGTGACTATTTATTGAATGAATGAATGAGTATATAAGATAAATAAAATAATTATAGATACAGTCTTTCTCACATTGTCTTGTACACATTCTCTTATTCAGTGTTTTTTTTAAAACCTGAATAATTGCAAATGAATAATTTCCCAATGAGGGAGTTGTTTCTAAATTTTAATAGAGCTTCCAAAACATGACAACATGATTTTTCTTCTAACATTTTTTCTCTTGAAGAGACAAAATTTAGAATGAAATAAATGGCCAAAGGTTTAATTGTAGAATTGGGTAGCCTACATAATTCAAAAACAGGGTAATTGGGTCTTGAGTAAACAGGAATTAATGATACCCTGTTAGTGTGTAAGAAATATTAAATAAAAGTACCACCAGTATAAAGTTTGGTATTTTTGTATATTTCATAAAACTAATAAGCTATTGAATATCTACCTGAGGGCTACTGCCCCTTAGCTTTTAATTTAAATTGATTTTTATGTTTAATTTATGAATGCTCAAAAATATTATGAAATGTAAAACAGAAATGCAACCTCATAAATCAATGTGTTCTGGATTGCCAGTTTAATTTCTATATTGATTTAGTGCTCAGACTGGTAGTATCTACAAGAGGCATAAAACATAGAAGTGTCATTGATGCATCAGATAGATCATGTATGAGTCATAGCTAAAGAACTTCCTCTCAATCTCTATGGTAGAAAAAATAAGCACAATGATAAACTAGATTTTTTACTTAGTTTATACCTCATTCTTACAGATATTTATATTAATAGAATCTTTTGCCATCATCATAGGTGATGGCATATGTCAGTAGTAAGTTTAGATGCCTGATAAAAAAATGTAACACCTATGAATTTCAAACAATTTTGTGTTTTGCGAAATATTATGTTTAATACAAACTTTCTTTAGTGGCCATGAGATTTGGGAATTGTCATTAAGCAGGAAACTTCATATTTAGAGGTATTAAAAAGGGCTCAGTTTTTATTGGTAGTACAAATTTGCTTCTAATTTATATAATCTAACTGTGTTTAATGTATCCTTGCAAGTCAAATTTAAGATTCTTTTTGGAAAAAAATTCCTTTCTGGAAAGAAATTGTATAACCAAACCAACTAATAAGTAGCAGAAATTATGGAATCAAATGATTGGATTTCTCTCTAGACTCTACTTCTTAATAGCTGGGTGATCTTGGACAAGTTATGAACTGAAATAATGCAAATACAGTATTTTTCATGGAAGTATATGAGAGGCATATATTAATGTTCAATAAATGTTAGCTATACTCACATAATGACAGCAATAATAATAGTAATGATACATTGTGACATAACATGATTTCAACCTTTTGTAACTAATAGCATTTAACTTTTATTTCATCTTAGTTTTTACTTTTATTCCTTTTAAGTTTCAAATGCTTATTATGTGCCATACATGTTTTTAAGCATTTTCTGTGCATCATTCACTTAATTGTCAGAAGAACCCATTCAGGTAGATGTCAATGTAACTTTCATTTTACAGGTGAAGCAGGTGAGGCCTGAGAATGAGGTGACCTGACCAAAGTTGCAGAGGTTATACTGTAGAAGGGCTCTTCCCTGGTCTTCACGTAGCCATCTCAGTGGGTTAACCTGCACTCTCCGCTCCATGTGCAGAGTGTTCTGGCTGATAGCCACTGCACTGCACGCTGAGCGCTCAGTGTGGCAAGCTAGTCCTCTTTGCTTGTACCCTGCAGAGAACTGTTTCTGTGAAAACTAACTTGAATCTCTTACGAACAAATACTTAGATTGGGGTGGATAAGACAATGTCAAGATTTGGGGAAGAAATATCATAAAACTCTAGAAAGAGTCTATACTCAGATCACCTTTGAGTTCTCCAGTTACGTTAAAGAACCTGAACGGGGATGTGGCCATACACCCTGCGGACATGGTTAGGCAAGACCGAAGAAGCTCTCACCAGCAGACCCATTCTCAAACATGGGAATCGGCCCTATGCCCAAGAGGGTGAATTAAAAAACATGCTGCTAAGCACAAAAGATGGACTCTATAGAGGTTTCCTGATTGACCAAATGAAAAGCTAGAAGTAAGATTAATGTTAAACACTAAGTACTAATCATATTTAATTGTGCCAGGAATTAGGAATTTTGCTAAAAATAGATGGAAGAGATACCCAGAGTATAATAATGGGTCCTCCTCAGGGCGTAATAGTTTTAGCTGATGATACAAACATGTCAACAGAGAGGAGAAAGCTACCATTCCATTATTGATTGCTTTCCTATTGTTGGCTTTATATGTTGAAATTCAGCTGAAAATATATTTTTACAAATCAAGAGCAGGCAGTGTACTCAGAAGTTCAAATTTAATCTGTCCACATAAGCAGCAGCTGTGGAATGCCCAGTGCAACCTGCCCATACACATGGGACCCAATTATTGAGCCACTGGGAATTGGAATCATCAAATCTTAGGGTCAAGTTCAATTAAACCACACATAGGAAGATATAGCTGGCTTTGCCAAGCACAGCAGGATGAAAAGCAGTAGAATAATTCTGTCAGACCTTGTGCCACACATGTGCACACCTACCTGCAGCCTTGTTCATAGTGTCATCTTTGAAAATTGAGGACAATACATAAACATAAGCTGATGCTTCTGAAAATCTCCTTTAGATTTACATGTCTTCAATTGTATCTTTTGCTTATCTATAAAAGAACGTCCCTTTTTTTTTATTTGCTAGTGCTTACTATTTAAACTGCTCAATAGTAATGTGTCAAGGTATTCATACATGTTGGCATTTTCAGATCTTCCCTTTCCTTGACTCCTACATTCAATTCAGAATCAGGTCTTTTTACTTGAATCTTCTGATGATTTTTTACATTGATCTTTGGTCTTTTAGTATTGTTTTAAGGTCAGTTCTGTGCCACAGTTTCTGGCACTTGGCATTGTAAGGCTGAAGGCACTGGGGGAGGGGTGAGCATGTCGGACACTGATGACGTGCCAAAGTCCCCAGTTGCTGCCCCCTCCCAACCTGAAAAATGTGCCTTAGGCTATTTTTCGCACCGCTGTAAATCTAAGCTCTGCCTCCCCCTACCTTCTTTAAAAACTCACTGCCTGTCTACTTTCGGGCCACTTCCCCAGCCTCCATTTCCATAGACTAGGGAACCTCGCCCGGGGCATTCAAATAAACTACCTGGCCCTTTGTTGCCTCTCTTCGCCTGCTTATTTCAGCTAAAATTTATCTTACAGGCATATCCCTTGGTACCTAGTAAACACCCAATACATGTGTGCTGAAGCTATGGATCATCACAGTGAGGCAGACTGATCATCTTAAAATACTAGCTTGATCCCCTCATCCTTAATAGGATCCTATTCAGGATTAAAGTCCTTTAACGGATTCCTACAACTTTATAGGAGAAAATCCAAACTTTATAGGATGATATTTAAGGTACTCCACGATTGAGTTCCTGGCCATTTCTGTTTATTCCTTATTACCTCCTTTTTTTCTTTCTTCCTTGCTCCCCTTCTCCATCTCATCCAGAATCCTGGGTTTCAGCCACACTGAACAAATTGAAGGTCTGGTGGTTCCTATGATTTCCATGTTCCATATCCCTTAATTTACATACTTCTTCCATCTGGACCTCAGCTCTTCCTGGTCAGCCTAGAGACCCTCCATCCACTTCTCAAGACTTAATTCAAACCTCATCCTTTCTCTAAAGGAGATCCTGATCCTCAGTCCTCAGGAAGATATACATCTCCTGTGTATCTTGTTTTGTCTTCTGAAAATAGTTATAATATTATTTTTTTCTTTGTTTTTATCAGTTTTACTTTCTTCTATTAATTTTTCTACTTGGTTACATTCTGCTTCCCATTACTACACTCTAACTCATGTGACCAGAGTCCCAGCTGGACTCTGTTTGCATTCACAGTATCTACTATAAAACCTAGATATATAAGAGACATTCAACAAATGTATGTTAAATAATTGAAAATGTATTGTTGTTTATTGCTAGGTTATGCCTATTGTGTTGAGATAAAATTTAAGCTTGCACACAGGAATCATGCCTTATACCATTTGAAAATCCTTAGACATAGCATTATTTTTGTGCACAATAAGTGCTTAATATTGTTCATCACTAATGATGTTGATGTTGATTTACTTGAAACTCTTGAAAATGTGACATGCCCATTTGCCAAAAGGCACAGATACACTCAAGATGAGGATCAACATCTTGTGATCAGTAATCTTAGCTTAGTCTCAGTACGTTGTAGAACAACATGGGATGATCCTAGAGGAAAATGAATGGGGTATTGTCAATGAGCTGGAATTTCACTGGCTCTTATTACTGGGTTTCTCCAGTGTTACTGAAAAAAGTTTCTGCCAATACACTCACATAGAAACACTTGGCTAAAAAGTAAGCACCCAGAATTTTGGCAGATTAAATATGGCTACAAATTCTTTGCAGTTTCTCCAAAAAAGAGGTAGAATCTCTTTACCCAAAGTTTGCATTTGAGCTGACCTTATTTGTGACACACTGGCCAATAGAATAAGGTGGAAATACCACTGTGTGAGATCAGCAGCCCAGGCCTTCAAAGTTTCCATTTTGCCCTTCTTGGAACACTGCCAAGGGACTGTCATGTGGAATCCAGTGATCAAAGGCCACGTGGAGAGAGAGGCCCAGCCACCCTGCAATCCCAGCTGAACCGTCAGCTGATGGCAACCACGTGCATAAGCCTGGGCAGCTCCAGTAGAGGACTCACCAGAATGCTGAGAAATAGTAAAGCCTAGTTGTTTCAAGTCACTAAGTGTTATGGTGGTTTGGTATGTGGTGAGAGATAACTGGTAGAGGCATGAAAACAAATGGCAGCTTCTAGATCCCTCTTCCTAATAAAGTGGAGGTACAAAATACCAGGATGTCTTTTTAGTGACCATAAGGTCATTCAGTGATCTTATGAAAGCATTTCCAGCTCTTTAGGACAATTGACAGAAATAGACAAGGCTTGAGCAAGCATATATTCACACACATTGATTTTGCAAATCTTCAATTTCTGGAAAACAAGGATAATATATGAGACTAAAAAAACAGTGTGAGAATCATCTAACTCTTACAATACTTTATAAAACAGTGAAAATTTGGTTAAAAATGTTTAAAAGCTAGCAAAAAAGAGCCTAGAATTTTGAAAAAGAAATACTGTGAAACAAAAATCCATTAATATTCAATAACCTCCCTTCAGCTTCTCCAAGTGTGAAGGAGTCAGTGCAGTTCTTTCCTTGAACTAAAATTCTGGTCAATTCAAAAGCACAAGCAAACAAAACAGACAAACAAACAAACTAAGAACACTTAAAGCTAAAGAGTCTTAACTCGGTTCAACTAGAAAATCTCTCAGAAAATAATCTACTTGCCATGTTGTCTCATTATATAAAAACATTTATAAATGAGAACCTCTTCTAGGTTCTATGTGAAGCACTGTGCTACTCTGGTTCCTTAGTATTCATCATAAAATACTTTCGAGAACACACAAAATATTCATACATAGGTTTGAATCACTGTGTTTAAACCTGACCTATGTCCAGGCCCAACAACTTACAAAGAACTAGAACATTCCTGGTTTCACAAAGAGTAATGGGCTTGGGAATTATCTCATTTAAATAAGAAGAATAGAGCTCAGAGACTTAATGATTTGTTTAGATTTAAAGGTGATTCAGCAGGTTAAAAAAAGGATTAACATTCAGATATTCTTAATCCCCCAAATGGATTACATAATAATGAAACATTAATAGCTAATATTTATACCCCTTTACTCCAGGCACTGTAGTTACAGTGCTTTATATATGTAACAAATTTAATCCTCATACAACAATCCTATGAGGTAAATACCATCTATACCCCCATTTTACAAGTAAGAAAGCTGATACAGAGAAGTAAACTAATTTGTCCATGGTTGTACAGCTAGGAATGACAGTGAGGATTTGAATCTTAGAGTCTGTCTCAGAGTATGTGTTCTTAACTATTGTGCTATAATTCTTCTCTGTGAAAATGAGTGATATTTATTGTTTCATTTCAATGACAATAATTTTAGAATTTGTCTAGGCCCACAAATCTACTGTAAGTGTTTTAGTAGCTCCAACAATCCTGCTTCAGTTGATCAGCCAATAACCCTGCACTGCCATTAGTTATCTCCAAAAGGGAAAAAGAGGATTGGAGTAGACACTTTGTGCAGTGCATTATGAAAAAAGGGGATACTGAGACACTAAAACCTTGGCTTCCTACCTTTGTAACTGAAGTGGTTTTGTCTTTTCCAAGTGTTATCTCGAAAGAGAGGTTTTTCTCAAGAAAGAGAGGAAAAATAGACAATTGTATTGTGGCATGCCTGTGCCTGTTTTGGCACTCAGCAGACAGAATATGTGTCTGTTACTGATTTCTACTATTTGATTTTCCAAAATTTTAAAAAAGACAGTTCAAAAGAGATGACACGATTTTAAAATATGTTTGCTTCGTGTGATAGGAGAAATGATGCAAGACATTTAGTCAATCAGGGATTCTTGGAATTCCAAGGGTCAAAGGTTCTTTGAGGATCTGTTGAAAACCATGAACCTTCTCATCTACCAAAATGCCCATATACAAAATATTTTTTAGTTTAAAGAGGTCAATGAACCCTTTAAAATCTATTTACAAATCTCTAGATTAAATATCTCACTTTATCCTCTATGTTTCTATGTTCAAATAGAACTAATAAAGTATAGGCAGACCATGATGATAGATAGGTAGATAGATAGATAGATAGATAGATAGATAGATAGATAGATAGATAGATGATAGATAGATAGATGATAGATAATATATCTACTATATATTCATGTCAAAAGTTTACAACATTATAGCAACAACGTTTTTAACACCTGGCATTTCTTGGATACTTAATGTACAACATACTTGGTGATTATATGATATATGTATGTACTATTATCATTTTACATATCAGAAAAGTGAGATATGGAAGGGTTAACCTCCTCCAAGGAAGTGCTGAAGCAAGGGTTTGAAACTGGAGAGTTTGATTGCACAGATCATGTTCTCTACCAAGATAATTAGCATATTGTAAGTGCTCAATAAACATTAGCTGCAGTTGCTACCGGTACTTTTATTTGGGGATAAAATGGTGCTTGTAGAGAAATGCACAGCACATAAGCAAAAATCTTTTTTCTTGAATAAGTGAAAATGGATTTTTTTTCTTTGATTTAATAATTGTCTCCTTTTGCTCTAGGTTCTCATAGATAATGGATCTTGTCAACCATTATATGTCTTCACCTTCAGCTGGGGACACATAACTTTTATTGTGGTCCATTATCTGGCCATTAGTGGCCACAAGTGTGTCCCCTGACCCTCTACCTCACATTATGCTGAAGAAAGGGCGTAAAAAAACGTAGAGGCAGCAGCTTTTCCAGCATCAGATGTAAAAGGAGCCACAGAGCTGCCTATATTGAGACCATTCATTTTCTTCATGCTGTAAAGTCCATCATGGAAGTCTGTGGATAAAATTTAGCCTCTTTTCTGATCCAAATGCCCAGCCTTTCCTTCTTGCTCTCTCTCCTCATGAAGCCAAATCCAGTAATAGCCAAAATGTACCCAGATATTCCTTTTAATAGAGGTGAGCATTGAACTGCTCAGAAGTTTGGATAAATGTGTTCAGCTTAGAGGTTTTACATTGTTATCACACTTTAAGTCTAGGGGGAACATCCTGGGCAAATACCTTTGAAACCGAAATCAGTCAAAGGGAGAAACAAAGTTTATTTCTTACAAGTAGTCGTCCACTTTCTGCTCCCCCATGTCTCTTGAGACCAGGCTGCAGAAGAAGAGTTCCCACCCAACCTCTCCCGTCCAGATAAGCCCACCCTCACCCTTGTAATTACCTATTCATATGGAGATGGTTACTCCTCTCCACCCCCTGGAAACACCTATTGTATGTAGATGAACTAAAATCAGGTGAGAGATTCTGGAAATATTGCAATTGTACCCACACACTCAAAATACTGATTCCCAAACTTAAAGCATTCATGCAATTTTGTGACAGTCTCTTAATAGACTTGTGTGGCATATTTTTGTTTTAAAATGAAAATTAACCAGAATTAATTCTAATTAGACATTTATTTTTTAGAACTTTATAAACTTGAAACAAATCGCAAGCACTGTGGGATGCTACACCAAAGAAGTGGGAGCTGTGAAAGAGCCGCAGTCTGACAGTAGTTTAAAATGGGAAGAACAGATTTTATTCAGGGACTGTTACTATAGGGGAAGAGAGAACTCAGTGTGGAACTGGGCTCAATTCCAAACACAGCCACAAAAGTGGGGATTGATAGCCAACAGGCAGAGTGAGGGGGCTCAGTGGATGAAAAATCACCCCATCAAGGGTTGCTAAGCCCATTTAACAAGATTCTGAAGGTAGAGTGGGGTGATGAGATGTTGAGGGTAGGGAATGAGGCATTTGATTGGATATAAAGGGTATTCAGATATCAAGGGTCTGGTATTCTCACTAGACTGAATTAGTGGGATTCCTGCTAACACTGGGTTATGCAGGCCCAGTAAGGATGGGGGCCACCGTCAATGCCTCCTTGAGAAAAAGGCTCAGAGGACCCTGACCAAAGTTTGTTCAGGAAGAGTCTTTGTCAAAACCACCAACAGTTATTTGCTGACAGTGAGACAGGGACCATGGGCTTAGACAGAGAAGGGTGACGGCCTCCGGAAAAAGCAAGGCAAGATATTTACAGTCAGAGCAATGTAACAATGTAAAGTCCCTATCGAAACTTTGTGTTCAGCATTATGCAAAGTCAAGGTCACACTAATTCTCTAGGGTAAAGATACTAGACTAGGAATATAGACAGACATCTTCAGTGAGATCAGTTAAAGGTCAAAAGGCCGGGAGCAACTTGGCCTGGAATGTTTGAGTGTTCCCCAAGGGTATCTCAGCATAACCCATGACTTCACTGTAAACAGCCCTAGCAAACAGACAACAACCCAGCCCACCTTGAGGGCAGGGCAGGTGGTACAAGTCCACACTCTAAGCCCTCAATTCCCAAAAATCCTCTACTGCCTATAAATCCTCTAGACAACACACCACCCCAGGCTCTCTTGTCCCCTCATGGCATGAGCCAGGAGCTCTTCCCTCTCACGTTATTTCTAAATAAAAGCCTCTCCCTGGCTCTCCTACCTTGGATGTTTGTGAAGCTCATTCTTCGACTTCGCAAACAAGAACCCCCGCATCAACAGGATCTATGTCAAACTGTCAGGAGCATCAGTACTTTTACCCGGAGAGGCAGGACACTTGCGGGGAAGGTAACTAAAAATATACGAATCAGGTGATCTTTTCCTTTCTCTTTTCCCATCTCTGGGAACCATTACAAGAGAATGGTTGGCTTTGTCAGTTCCCTCCATGTCTGCCTTTCTATGCTGGTCGTAAAAAATGAATGGTTAGAGTTGCTATTCCTATTGTCCTAATGTGTGCCACCTTTTGTCTTCCGTAAAGGCCTCTGCAGCACTTTAGCCAATGTTGGTGCATACTGATTCCATTGCTTGCCTTTAGGTTTATCCACTCACGGCTAAGTTATAAAGGGATCTAAATCTCTATTTGTCTTTTGTATTCTTCTTTGCCTTTTTTTTTATTAGAATAGATGTTTCTTGGAGTCTAAGACCTCGTGTTCCAATATGTGATACAGAAAGTTTTTCCAATAATAAGTGTTTCAGGGATCCTAAAGTAGTGAACTTTATCCTCTTTTTCCCCAAATTGCTACCTACTTACTATCCTTCTCCTTGAACCTCTCCCTTCTACACATACACTCTGTAACTCTTCCTGAAAATCACAGCTGTGGGTACACACTGATGTGACTTTTTAAAACATTAAACCCACATACTTTGATAACAGAAATATCAGTGGAAAGTTGTGTTAAGGTTATTATCTTTAGCACTTTGACAGTTTAAAGAGACCATAGTGAAACAGTAGAGCTGATGGCCTGCAGCTTGTACATCACAGAGTTGTAGACATCAACCATTAAAGATCATTGGAGGCCCTAGCCAATGAATTGTTATATAGGGCAATTGAGAAATCACTGCCTATGCTTACTTGCCAGACCCCAAAGAGCTCATCTTTCAAACCAAGTTTAAAAGGTGATGGTCCAAAGCACATGTAAAAACAGGATGACTTTTTTTACCCCAAAGCCAGGTAAAAGTGGACACTCAGAGGGTAATCTGATGAAGAGGAAATTGAGTGTTTTTCAATCAGCCTGCCAGGTCCAGTGGGGACACTAGTATTGTCTCACAAACTCCAAAACAGACCAGAGAACTAGAACCTGGCATCTGACTGAGACTGGAAGTTCTTAGGAGGGTGAGGATAAATGCCCCATTGACCTGAAAGGCATGAGGTTCCTTTGCCATCCAGGCTGTTACAGAGCAGGAGTGAGCTCAATAAACAGCCCGCTGTTTTGAGGATACAAGTTCTTGATCCACACTCAGACACCAGCAAACACATTTTTTTCCCAATAAGTATATAAGGCCCCAATTATGAAGATCTTGAATGCTAGTGGATAGCCTTGAATCTGTCCTCAATGCAGTGTCAATAGTGGGTTTTAAGCCAGCATTGTCATGACCAGACCTGCGTTTATTGAAGAGTGACTGGGTAAGAATGTGTCAAATGAGCTGACATAAGGAGAGACTTGAGACAAGCAGGGTGATCAGAAAGAATTCACAGTCTAATAGACTGTAAAGAGACCTAATGGCGGTCAGAGCTAGAGCAGCTGGCAGAGTGGATGGAGAGGCAGTGGCAGTCGTGAGCAGGATGATGAAAGGAGATTAGACAATCACGGCCCCCAGTGGGTGAGTGGAAAGAGTCAATGCTAATCCTGAGGTTAGGAAACATAAAGAAAGAACAGCTTTGGCAAAATATAACAAAACCCATTTTGACAATACTTGACTTTTGAGATGCCAGTAGAATGTGCAGAGAGAGATGTAGAGGCAACTAGAAATGTATGCAAGAGATTTGGAAAGGAGGCCAGAACTGGAAGTAGAGTCCCTGAGTATACGATTCTCAAGGAAGAGTGTACAGTGGCCTGGGCAACATCTGTATTTATAACAAAGGAAACAAGAAGGATGAAAAGGATGCAAAGAAGAGAAGGACAGCGGCTAGGAGAACAGCAGTGCTTCACAGGAACTAAGGAAGAATGAGCTCTTAAATGATTTCTGGGACATATTTCTATGTACAAAATGAAAGTGAACTATAATTATTTTTGCAATTTATTTTTTTAGATGTTCAGAACACTTAAGACCACTGAAAGTAACATCCAGTTCTCCAGGGGGAAACAGAAGATTAAGAATTCCAGGAAAGGCTATTGGATTTGGCACAACATGGTGACCCTTAGAGAGTAATTTTAGTAGCCTGATGATGACAGGAGCCAGACAACAGAACAATAATTGAGTAGGAAGTAGGGGCATGGGATATAGATTTTTTTTTTCTGCCTGAAAAAAATATCTATTAGGTGGTTTGGCAGTGACTTAAAGGGGAGGAGAGCAAGTGATGCTTACAAGGGGCCGAAAACATTTCCTGGTAACAGGAAATATTTATTTACTTGTTTGTTTCCACTAGGCTGGGAAAGCTTGAACAGAGTAGGGGGCACAGGATCACTGGACAGAAGGGACTGTAGATGATATACAGGTCTGGAGTTCAGGAAAGAGATAAATTTAGGAGACAGCAATACTTGGGTGATATTTAAATTCTTGAGAATGAATGAGATCAACGACCAAGAGATCTAGATGATAAAGGAATCTGAAGACTGAACCCCAACCCCTGGGCACTGCGATGTTGAAAAGTAGAAGACAGAGAAGCTCAGAAGGTTTTTAGGAAACACTATAGTTTGGGATGAAAAGTGGAGAATCTTAACTATCCTTGATCTTCCCAAGGCTACACTGGTCAATTTTCCTGCAAAGTCTTCCACATCCCTCCAAGCATGGATTCTTTGTTATTCATGTACCACAGAGTACTTTGTATCTAATTTTTCACAGCACTAAACACATGATATTTTTTCGGCCCCTTTCATAAAACTGTGATCTACTTGAGGGTCTGAATCTATTGGGTTTACCATTGTATCCACAGGATCTGATACAGTGCCTGGTACAAACTAAGTACTCAATAAAACTTTGCTGACTGAATGAATAAAGGGAGAGCCAGCACTTGATTGGATGTGGAGAAATGTGATAAGAGATCAGTCAACTAGAGTAGGACCAACACGGCAGCCTAAAGATTGCCTTTGCCTTCAGGCAGGAACCCTTGTCTCCATGTTTAACCTAAATCTGCTTTGTTTGCTTTGCTTTCAATCTGGATTTCATGACTTTGATGACACTGACTGAGATAGTCCCCTGTCTTACATACACATTGTCTAACTTAAACTATCTCCAATGCCAGCCTCCCTAATCCTTATTACAACTGTTTCTGCCACCATCAAGTCAACCTTTCTACCCCATTACAATTTAGTCTGATATTGCTTCTATCTTCAGCAACCCCTCATCTTATTTTTGACAAATTCAATTAAAATGTGTGAATGCAGTTTCCTGAAATACATAAAATAATTTCACTAAAGGCTTTAAATAAGCTTAAATTAGTTAAAAAAAATATATCTGTTGGGTTAAAAAGCAGGTTTGTATTAATTCTCTTTTTAATTTCAATGAAAGCATTAAAAAATTTATCAGCACTTAAAAATTAATTTTGTTAACTAGAAAAAAATGCTCTTTAATTGTTTTTAAATCAAACTCAATTTTTTTAAAAAGCTAGAAAATTAATTTTGAACTCTATTTTTTGCCTGTCAGTTTTAAAGAGAGTTAGCATACTTGGGAGTATTTCTGCAATGTTCTGAAAATAAAAAATTAAACAGGTTTTAGTGGTTTAAACAGCCCTAGAAATTCTTTACATTCCTTTCAGAAGGTGGAGCTTTGGGTGTGGGCTAAGTTTAATGAGTTCCTTTTATTTAATCATGGTTAAAAAAGATACAACATGAAATTTACCATCTTAACCATATTTAAGTGTCCAAATCAGTAGTGTTATGTATATTAACATTGCTACGAAACAAATTGCCAGAAATTTGTATCTTGTAAATTAGGACTCTATGCCTGTTAAACAAAACAATGGCCCTTTTCCTCCTCCCTGAGCCCTTGGTAAGCGATATTTTACTTTCAGATTCTATGAATTTGATTTATGTGGTATTTGGATACCTCATGTAAGTTGGATCACACAGTACCTGTGTGTGTGTGTGTGTGTGTGTGTGTGTGTGTGTGAGGACTGTATGACTAGGTTGTTTCATTTAACACCTTGAGGTTCATCTATGTTATATCATGTGCCATGTGATAAGATTTCCTCCCTTTTTAAGGCTGAATAATATTCTATGGTATGTGTATACTACCTTTTGTTTACTTAGTTATCAGTTGATGGACAATGGGTTCCTTCTTCCTCTTGTCTATTGTTAATAGCAGTGCTATGAATATGGGTATGCAAATACCTCTTCAATAACTTGCATTCAATTCTTTTGTGTATATACCTAGGGATATATATTCCTAGTTTGCTGGATCATATAACATCTCATGTATATCATCTGCTATCCCATACATATGGAATTGCTGGATCATATGATAATACTATTTTTAATATTTTGAGAAGTTTCCAAGCTATTTTCCATAGTGGTTGTATCATTTTAATCCCATTAACAGTGAACAAGTGTTCCAATTTCTCCACATCCTCACCAACATTTATTTTATCTAGTTTTTGGATAGTAGCCATCCTAATGGCTCTGAGGTGATATCTCATTGCCGTTTTGATTTGCAATTCTCTGATTATTAGTAATGTTGAACATTTTTTCAAATGCTGGTTGCCCTCTATATATCATCTTTGAATAAATAGCTATTAAAGTTTCTGCCCACATTGTAATTGAGTTGATTTTTTGTTGTTGTTGAGTTGTAGGAATTCTATATGTTTTCTAGATATTAACCCTTTATTAAATATGTGATTTGTAAATATTTTCTCCTGTTCTTTAGATTCACCTCTTCACTCTATTGATTGTATCCTTCGATACAAAAAGGATGTAAGTTTGATGTATTTCCCTTTGTCTATTTTTGGTTTTGTTGACAGTACTTCTGGTGTCATATCCAAGAAATCATATCCAATGTCATGAAGCTTTTTCCCAAGGTTTTTTTTTAGGGCTTTTATAGTTTTGGGTCTTATATTTAGGTCTTCAATCCATTTTTAGTTAATTTTTAGATGGGGTCAGATATAGATCTAACTTCAATCTTTTGCTTGTGGAGATCCAGTTTTCCCAGCACCTTCTGTTGCAGTGACTGTCTTTTCCCCATTGAGTGGTCCTGGCAGCCCTTGTCAGAGATCATTTGACCAGATATATGAGGTTTATTTCTAGCTCTCTATTCTGTTCATTGTCCTATTTGTCTTTTTTTTTTAATGTCAGTACAATGCTGTTTTGATTACTGTGTGTGTGTAATTATGTTTGAAATGAAGAGGTATGAAGCTACTGACTTTGTTCTTTTTCAAAATTGTTTTGGGTATTTGGAGTCCCCCAAGAGTCCATATGAATGTTAGGATGATTTTTCTATCTCTTTAAAGAATGTTGTTGGGAATTTTGGTAGAGATTGCATTGAATCTGTAGATTTCTTTAGGTAATATGGACAGCTTAAAAATATTAAGTGTTCCAGTTCATGAATGCTGAGTAGTTTTCCATTTATTTGTGTCATCTTTAATTTCTTTCAGCAATGTTTTGTAGTTTTCAGTGCACAAGTCTTTCACCTTTTTATTTAGGTTTATTTCTAAGTTTTATTCTGTTTAATGTTATTATAAATAGAATTGTTTTCTTCATTTCCTTTTTGGATTGTTTATTTTTACTATATAAAAATGCAACTGATTTTTGTGTGTTGATTTTATATCCTTCAACTTTGCTAAAATAATTTATTAGTTCTAATATTTTTGGGGGGAATCTTTAGGGTTTTCTATGCATAATAAGATCATGTCATCTACAAACAGAGACAATTTTGCTTCTTCCTGTAGAATTTGGATGTGTTTCATTTCTTTTTCTCTCGCTACAACTATCAATATTATGTTGACTAGAAGTGGCAAGAGTGGACATCTTTCCCTTGTTCCCTGATCTTAGGGGAAAAGCCTTCAGTTTTTCATTGAGTATGATATTAGTTGTGGCCTTTTCATGAAAGGCCTTTATTATGTTGAAATAGTTTCCTTCTGTCCCTAGTTGGTTCCTGAGTGATTTCCTCCTAAAGAATAGGAAGAAAGGAGAGGTGAGAGTGCTCACCTTTGGAGATGAGGTCATAAAAGTCCCTGATGCCTTCTGCTTGCTCTCTCTCACTTGCATCGTTTTTCATGGGGGAAGCCAACTGCCACATGTTGAGGCCCTGTGAAGAACCTGTATGGCATGGAACCAGCCCGTGACAAGAAACCAAAGCCACTATGGACTTGCTAGACATTGAATAAGCCATCATAGAAGCAAATCCTTCAGTCCCAGTTAAGCCTTGAGAGGAACACAGTTTCAGCTGATATCTTGAATGCACCCTCTTCAGAGACCCTGAGCCAGGATTATCCAGCTAAAGCCACTTCCAAATTCCTGACCTACAGAAACTATGAGATAACAAATGCTTGTTTTTTTATGCCATTAAATTTTGGGATATATGTTATGCAGCAATAAAGATCAAATACATATGTGAATAAAGAATATGTTTAGCACCTGATATAAATTTTTGGGGGAAAATGGATGTTCAATAAATTCTTATGAATGAATGATATCACATAAGTTCTATCCCTAAAAAGAGTATACATTGATAGAATTGGAACAATTATGGTTATTACTGGATTGATGAAAAACTGATGGATATTTCTAATGGTACCCTTGGATATGTGTCCTGTGGCAAAATTTACTATTAGGTTTCAGAACGTAGAAGAACTTTATTTCTAGTTTTCATAATACTGACATTGAATCCCCAGACAGATATTTTACTTTTGACCTCTTATTATGGCCACAAGATTGAAGATTAGAGCTAAATTTGCATTTCAACTGTAGATTCTGTGAAGTGCCCTGTGATATAAGTCTTTGAGTACTAACTTTATCTCATTAATTATACTAGTTACCTTCAATGTGATTTCATTTGAAACATGCTTTTGCATTGCTTATAATCAAATTCAAATTCTTTTTGCAACAAGGCAAGTAATAAATAACCAAATGAAAACAACTTGAATAAAAATATGGAAAAGATGTTTATAAAAATTGTAGATGATAGAAATCTAGATCTAAAGGAATTAACTATTAGCATATTAGATCTCAATGGGCTGAACTCTGTAAAACAATTAGCAAGAGTAAACATCTTTATTATGTTCAAAAAGAAATTATACATGGAGAGATTAAGGGAAGACTTGACATAAAATGCCTATGTTAAAAAGTAAAGGGGGTGTATTTTGATATGAGATCGTCAGGGGATGTACCCACTGGTAAGTGAACACAGCCTTGGTTCTACTGGTAAAAGTATGGAATTCAGACCTAAAGAGGGAGGAAGCACACTTTCCTGGATCTCTAATCAGGCTTTTCTTTGCCATCATTTCTATTTCTCTGTGCTTCACCTTCAGAGAAATGTAGACTGCAGTGCATGTTGTGACTGAGTGGACAAGCCATTTTGAGAATTAATATTTAACCCAAAGAAGAGATATAGTGCATATGTAATAATCGTTTTAATACTGTAAATTAGAGAGTTTATTTGGAAAGGGATCAAATTTATTTTGTGTTGCTTCAAAGTTTATAAATAGGACCCATGGTCTATGATTATAGAAAGGCATATTTCCATTCAACATATGGAAGAGCTTTATAATAATGAAAGCCCTTCAATGAGCTCCTTACCCCTGATAGTGTTACTGCAAATGCTAGATGAGCCCTTACTGAGGATGCTGAGTGTGAGGCCAGACTAAGAGAGCACAAAGGTCCCTTCAGTCTCTCTGGATTGTTATGTGATGTATATTTGCAGTAGTGCTCCACTCTTCTGTGATAAAGCTCTGTGCAGACTTATGTGAGATTAGCTCGCATCCCACAATGATAAATTATCCCAAAATGACTACATGGTCAGTCATTTGGGGCTTTCATTAAAAATGCAGAATTGTGGAAATACCAGTGTGTGTAATACTAAACTATTTGACTATAAAGGTAATTGGAGGCATTTTTCCTCCTATTCCTGAGACTTAAGTCTTTCTATGCTCTCTCCATTTGTAAATAATGATAAGTTCAATTCATTGATATTTTACATGCAAATAAAGGAAAGTAACAAATGTAGCAGTATGTTTTCCAGAAATGTCTCTTTTGCATTTGTGGAAGTATTTTTTAAAATCATCTGATGTTGTTTGAAAGTTGAAGCTAGTGGACAAAAGCTAAATATTTTGAAAAGGAAAATTTCAATACTTGCTTTTTTTCAGAGAACCTGAAACACAACACTAAAATTTTCATTTAGTGATATCTAGTGATATTTATTTCTCTTCCCCTCTTCCTACTTTGCACTTTCCTTTGCCATTTCCTCCTTTCCTCCTCCTGTTCTTTATCTTCTTCATTGTCTTCTTCTTTCCTTTTGCTGTATATACTGGATTCTGATCGATAACTAGATAGATAACATGGAACAGGAATGAATACTACCTTAAAATTTGAATTTTTGCTGATATAATTTTCCTGCTTCTTCTAATTTCTGAAAAAAGATGCCTTATCAGAAAAATATTACGGAATTTATTATGGAGCAAATTATTTAGTTTATTTACCTTGGGTATGGGCTAGGTTTCAAATAGAAAGACAACTCTTCTCTTTCCTTTTTTTGTCCAAGAAAAAGCCTTGATGGACCTGATATGCTTTTTTATATGTGACCTTTCACAACCCAAATGAGTCTTCATAGCAATGGACATTTATAATAATCTTGTACAGATAAATGTGCACATGTCCATTAGAATAACAGTGAGACAGTAAAACTAGGATATTTAGTGAAGACTTTTAAAGTATTTCCTACAGCTTTGGAGGAATTATGTATTATATATCTGAATATATACATATATCCTCTGTCCCTCCATCCTTCCATCCAGTCATCCATCCATGGGTGGATACTTTTGCAGAATGAACACAAATGTAATATATAAAACTAAAACCTTTAAACTAAAATATGTATAAAACTGAATTCATAATTTTCTTTCACTTAATCTAAAACATCATCACAAGCAGTTGCTTTCTCCAGAGTGGGTGTAGAATTCTTCCGTATTTCATTGAGAAAAAAAATTGAAGCAATATTTTGCACCTTTTGTTGTCATTGAGATGAAAAATGGTGTTGGTGTAAAATGAACAAAGGAAGGAATACCCATATAGGCCAATAAAGGAGGTCCTGTAACATCTCTGATCTTATAAGGTGTATATTTGCTTTGATCTGTTTTAAAAGTTCCTGGCTGCATTCTGCCCTCTGGACAGATCAGAAACAGAAAGACTGTATTTGACTCATAGGTGGAATACTGAATGATTCAGTGGCTCTGCGGGTGGAACAACATGGAGATCCACGGAGCATCCTACAACTAGATTAGTAAAGTAAACATTTCTGGATGGAATTAATGGTGTTGAGAAATAGTAAGACTATTTACAACTCCATTTCTGATTTAGAGAAAGCCCAATAGCTGTTGCTACAGCCAGCCTTCATGTTCTAGGATACAGGGTTTATCCTGGGATCCTCTTCAGAGCATACAAGTTCTCCCACCTCTAGCTCTACAGTCAATCCACCCTCCTCTTCCTGTTTGTTTTCCTACTGTTTCTAAGATTATTTTCTCGGTTTGTCAGCATTTTTCTGCTCCAACCTGTGGAACTGTTGTCTTTTTTTTGCTTGCATGGTGTCCTTGTTTTGGGGTTCTGTTCCATGGGTAGCCCCTGGGTTTAACATAGTATATCAAGGAGTCTTTTCTTCTACTGGTTTTTAGCTTAGTAGACACAGGCATATTAATTCAATCAACAGCTATTTATTGTAATTCAGTCCATACAAGTCCTCCAAAGATGCCAGAAATTCCTTACAAGTCTTCACTAAATTCCTAATTTTACTGTCTCACCGGGTGTGGGGTCTGGGCCACCAGGTTCGTGGCTCTTTGAAGATAAAGAGCATTCCTCTTGATCATGTTCTCTACAAGCTGGTGTCTGAAAAGAGGATGGACCGTTTTGACAAGGGAGAAATAGTGGTAAGTTTGTGTCCTCTGTCTGTGTGTAATGCAGGAAGGGATTTCACGTAAGGCTCTGACTTTTCTCTGTTCATGCTCAGGGCCTAGAACCAGGCCAGAGCATCTCAGCCAGCAAACAACATAACAGAGGACGCAGCACAAATTCTCATACCCTGAAGTAAGTTTATAAGCTTGCACATCAGACCTATTGCAGCTAGCCAACTTATTTTCTTTTGTTCCCAAGTTCTGGAAATTTTTCAGTTCCTCTGGAATAATAATGCTCCCTACATAAATTTTGGTTTAAAAAGATGGTTCTTAGGCAATATTTTGGAAAGTGCTGTTGAAGGAAAAGGGAGAATAGAATATCTTTATTTAGGATTGTGAGTCCCCTATAACCTCTGTGCAACTCCCAGCACCTCAGGCCCTGAATCCTTGTGTTTTGCCAAATGCCTTATATCTCAGGTAGAATGGCATTGTCTCAGAAAGGTGCGCAACTTCCCATATGCCCTTACACGCCCCATGGGCAACGGCTAGCCTGTTCTCATGGCAGGGTTGTAGGATGCATACTTCAGTCTGAGAAAAACAAATTGCTTTTAAACCTCATCCAAACGCATCAGGTTCCAGGTTCAAGGTTCAAGACTATGTAGGCTAGAACCTAAGTGTACTCTCTCTAGGCAAATAAAAGCCTGGAAAATATTTCCAAACTAAGCAGACCCAGATAGATTCTGAGAGAATTTAGCACAAACTGAGGCAGTTACGTGCTGGGCTCAAAGTATGTAGAATCCAGAAAGATGGATATTTTTTAAGAAGAACATTAGTGGGGGGGGGGGGGTGAGCTCTAGGCTGAGAGGCAGTGTGAAACATAATGGAAGAGCAACTCAAACAGGAGGCAGAAAACAAAGGAAACAGGTGAGCCTGTGATCTTCGACCAGCCAGAACAGAAATGCAGCACAATCCTTCCCTCCTCCCAAGCGGTTACTATGAGGATCTGAAGAAACAATTCAAGAGCAATGATAAATCATAATGCAAATCTCAGCTTCCCCTGGGTTTGGTCTCTACTGCCCTTGTATTCAAAAACCACTGTAAACCTCACTATGTCCAGCACCTGACTATGTGTTCGGCACCACAGAGAACACTCCTGTTTGTGTGTACAGTCTACAGAGCAGCCTGAAAGCTTTAGATCTGGAGAGTGGCCAGAGGCCAGGCAGAGGCCTATGGGTGCTAGAATATTCTCCCACTTCCTTGGAGCCTGCAGAGCACTTTATTCAACTTTTTTATTCACCTGAATGGACTGCAGACCTTTTTTTTTTCTGTATTTTTTTTCCTTTATTTAGTGACAGTGGTTCTGAATCTTAATGAAACATTAAATTTTCTCCACATTTTCCTAACCACAAATTTTGGGACAATGAATTCACTTTTGAAAGGTTGACATAAATTTTCTGTGGCTAATTTATGTAATGAGCAATATGTCAGCAGCAAGGCAAGAAGCAAGAACTTCAGTTCTGGCACTAGGATGTCACTCCACTAACACTCAGCTACTTCAGTAAATCAGAACTATTCCAAAGTGGGCAGCTCAGCAGGTTTAGTGGTATGTCTAGAGCAGTGGAATAAATTTGGTTTCCCAGCTCCAGTCTGCACAATTCATTATAACACCACTGTCCCTGATTAACCATTCTGAATGTTCTATGTCCAAGGCATTTTGCTGGATACTCGAGAGAAACAAAGATAAATAAAGTAAGTTCAAATTCCCCATTGCCTATATTCATCAGTATGGGCTAATGTTAATAGCTGGCTCTTGGAATCATCTTGTTTTTTGATCTTTGCCCAGAACATTCTGATGATGGCCATATTTACACATCATGACTTTTATTTACATTAGAGAGTTAGTGCATCTCGCAGTGGCTTTCATTTAATAATGGAAAAGCCAGTTCTCTTAACTATATCAAAATAGACAGTGAACGATTTTACCTAAATTAAGTGGTGTCTGGGTGATTATGTGTGTGCATGCTGTCATGTCTGTGCAGTCCAATGGAACCACTCTATTTCTCTCCTCTTCCACTGCTAGACCCCGACATTTGATAATGGCATTTCACTCACTGTATTGCAAAGGACATCAAAAGAGCAGTGAAATAAAAACATTCATGAAGCAAAGATTTCAAAACTTCTGTCCATTTTAGTTGTGTTCATTTCATGTATGTAATGTTACAAATTTTGATGGCTTCCTAAGAGAAAGTAGACTATCTTGGATAGCTTCTCAACATACCGGTGCTTCTCAGATACCACCCTCCCTCACTTTCTTTCTTTTTTACCTTTTTTATTCCTTCAGAGAAAACTTTGATCTGAGTGTGATTTTTGCCTAAGGCTTAATAAAATTCAATAGCTTTTAAACTTACTTTCTGCCTCGTATGCATTCTTTATTAAATTATTGAAGATTTCATTCTGGATTAAATGTAATTAGAGTATTTAATATATTAATCAGTGCCTTGATTCTTAAGTCTAAAGCATAAGTATGAAACAAATAATATTTGTGTCTTATATCTGCCTTTTTTTTTTTGTAAAATTGAGGGGTTTTTTTGTTACTGCTTAAAGGACTTTCCTAATTCTATTTACAAAGTAGTTGTTTAATTCTCACTACTAGTAAAGTACTCTGTTGGTGTTATGGGATAAAAAGCTGGATGGGCATTTTTCCCGGTCCTCTTGAGCAAGAGGTGTGAATCAATGGGTAGATGTAGACATAAGTAATTCAAAAGTGTGAAGAGTAGAGGCAAGGAGGGAATGGAGAAAAGATAGAGGACAAGGGGAAAGAGACAAAGATGAACCAGCCACTGCACTGTGGACTATGTGGAGGAATGCCTGAGAATACTGCCATCCTGCCTATGAAAATCCCAATCTGATTTCCAAAGGGACCACTGGTATTAGCTTGTACTGTGAAATGCCCATCACTCAGCTGATAATAGTGACTCTCATTTTCTAAGAACTTGGTGTTTTCCAGGCATTATCTCATTTCACTCTCCTTAGCCATTCTAAGAGGTAGGTGTTATAAACCCCATTTTATTGAGGAAAAATGAGTCCAAAGAGATAGATCAACCTGTCCGCTCATGATCATACAGCCAGCAGGTGGAGGACCATGGATAAAACCACTGTCAGTTTAAGGCTGGAGCCCATGTTCCGTGCTTCTTCTCTTCCATCCCAGTAGTGGCAAAGAGGTAGGAAGGCCTTTGGCTTTTGAGATGGGAGACAGGCTGAATGGAGGGGAATGCTCTTACATCCCATCTCTGCAGTGTGTTCTAGGGGGAGATGGTGTCCACAGCAGTAGATATCATACTATGATATATAGTATAGTTTTATGATCTACTTCCTCTCATAAATCCACATAGTTCATTCTGGTTACAGAAAATATTTTACAACATTCTTAAATGATACATTCTTATTTTTTGCAAGTATGGAATTTGGAACTAGGATGACTTTGGATTGATAAAACAAATTGACAAACAAATGACCTGTTCTCTTTGAGTTTCTTCTCTTCAAGAGTAAGAGGGGGGAAAATATCACCTGAAGGGTAGTTCTGAGAATTGAATCAGATGATATAGGCTGTGTATCAGGTCACATTTAAGGCATTGTGCCCATAAACTACCTAAGGAAGCTAATATCCAATCTACCTAACCTCTAAAAACTGTTATTAATTATTTGATGAATTAAAACAATTATTTAATTGTTTCAACTGTGCTGGATCAAAGCAAGTGAGATGTTTTAACCTATCTTCTCATTAACTAAAAAGTTATGAGATAGCTTTCAGATACTCCAATGGTTTCAATGTGGTAATTATTTAATAACAATTAACAAATCTTAATAAAAATTATTTAATTAATTACTAAGAATTGGTCTTATTCCTATTCATATTTGTAGCTTCTGAATTTATGTTTTAACTCTTATTTTTAGTGATATTGGATGAAATTAGGGCACTTTAAATTTATCATCATTGCACAGAGAAAGACAACTATTTCCTGGCCCATTTATTACATGACGCTCCCTAAATTCAGACCAAACAGCTCTGGCTCTGTTTACAGCCATACCACATTAAACACAGATCTAATTTGCAAATTGTTATCACCCTTAGACTCCAGATTTCTTTTATTCCCCTGCCTGGAAAGAATTCATACCACGTCTTCTATATTCAGTCATTTACATTTTCGAAGGCCAAGTTTCTTTTTATGTAGACAGATCTTACTTCTTCGGATTATATTTCTGGTGTCCCTGGTGTTTGGTACTTCTCCCAAACTAGCATCATCTTAAAATTTTATGACCATGTTTTGAGATCCTCATCTTCCCCCAACACATTAGTAAAAATATTGAATTCAAAATAACTGTGCGCACATCCCTACAGTGACCTCACTTACAATGTCTCACCATGTCAGCAAGATTTCCACCAGAATTTACTCAGTTCACTTCAGTAAACATCTGTGTGGGCCTTCTGTGTGCCAGGAGCTGGGAGTGAAGAGTTGTATTAAGGCCACATCTCTGTTGTCAAAGATTTCACATGTAAATTACCACTTTGAAACCATTGTAGTATCTGTAGTCCCCTAGGACTTGCCCTAAGAAATCTCACTCCCTGTTTTAGCTTTATATACGGTCAGTGGGCTGATGCGCTCTACTGTATATCCCCAGGTGACAATTAGGGTTCTCCGATGTCAAGTAAAAGAAATCAACTTTAACTAATTTATGGTTCAATGGTACCTACTAGAATAACCTGGAGGGTCACAGAATGGATTGAAAGACTTGAGAACCAGACTTAGACAAAACATCAGGCACTTTTGGATCACAGACCATTTGTCCCCACTGTCCCACAAAGACTACACAAATAAGGAAGGAATAATATTCAAGATGAAATGAGAGTAATGTTAATAAAAAGAAATGAATGATTTACAATAACAAAAATTCACTACTTCAAATCTAACCCTTCCTCCGAGCTCCAGACGCTTCTATCCAGCTACACACTGTGTTCATTCACTTGACATCAAAAAGGAACTTCAAACTTAAGCTCAAAAATAAACATTTTCTTTCTATCTCCTTTTTCTTCTCCCAGACTTCCCATTTATCAGTAAATGGAATAATTACTTAAACTAAAAACAAAATAATTGTTCTTTTTTCCCCAGATCCCTAGGCTCCCCACATTTAAGTAATTGGCAAGTTCTGTTGGTCCGACTTGGAAGTTCACATCCACAATTTCTCTACTTCATTCCTTCTCTGCTGTGATTAACCTGCAGCAGGTCACCAGCATTGCTAGCTCAGCCTGCTCAACAGATTTCTAACTTGTTTCTAGCTTCAGTGCTGGCCTAGCTGGCTACAATACATTCACCATACAATAGCAGAGAGTTTTAAAACCGTGCACCAGATCAAGTCATTTCACTGCTTAAAGTTCTTTGAAGGTCTCCCATTAACACTTACAATAAAATTCCTCAATCTTCCTAGTCTTAGTTAATGCCAACACTGACTTTCTGTTGCTTATGTCAAATACATTGGTATAGACTTTTAACTTTTCTCTTTCCTTTATACTTCATATCCCACCTGTCATAGAGTGCAGCTGTATCTACTTTTAAAATGACATCCAAAATCTGAGACTATGGACAAGTTACTGTACTTCACTGAGCCATAATTCCCATTATTAGGAAAAAAATTAAGAAAAAAAGGTGCATGTCAAATGCCCTTGGGAAATAGTAAGCCCCCTAATATACAACTGTGATTATTATTTTTTTATCATTATTTATTTTTATCTTTGTGGGGCAACATAAAATATTCCAATGAAGAGAATGATTCCTTATGGTTCTGTACATTAGATGTTTTAGGATTCACTTTTCAAATGTCTGTATAGCTCTTATGTAAAAGTCCTTATATAATTGACAATTCAGTCCACATTCTTCTTCAAAAATAAGACTAAGTATATCCTAAAGTACTCTTTACAGTGTGAAGTCATAGAAATACATATTTCTAAAAGACTATATTTTTGTCACTTTTACAATGGTGTTAAGTATTGTCAGAGTGAAGAGCCAAGCCATAGTTATCACACACACAGGTGAGGCAGCCTTATTGTGGATACAATTGCTGCAGGAGTATCTCAGTGCCATCTGCAGTTAGGTCCCTGGTGAGTCATGCCCTGTATTGCCAACTCAAGTGCTGAAGAAAATTGGAAGAAGTAAAAGTTAGAAAGAGAATTAGAAATGTACAGTTCTCAAACAGTCATCAAGCACCAACTGTTCTTAAAATTCTGCTCACAACCATAACAGCTTCAGATTTATGTGAGATTTTCATAAAGATAAATCTATTTAATGTGACATAAAGTAGGATTTATTTGAAAATTGTGTGCCTCCATACTTTTTTATACAAGTGGTTTGTACCGATTTCCTAAAGATTTTTCATAATTTATAAAGCGCTTCTTAATTTAACATGTCTAGTGTTGTAATTATGTCCAGGTTGAAAAATCTTTTAGTATATGTATGTATGCATCAAAAGTTAGAGTTTCACTAAAAATAACCAAACTAGCCTTTCCATATTAACTAAAATATTTCTCAGTGAATGCTCACTGTTAGTTTTTGAGTGCTTTTCAAACAAAGCAGCTAATGTTTTTTCACTTTCACTGGCAACTAGCCTTGCGACTTTTATTTCTGGGCTCAGCTGCATTCTGCTCCATTCTACAATATTTCAGAAAACTCCATCCATAGCCTTCATCATCTAAGAAGCTACAAACACACCTGCATTTATTTTATTATTGTTATTATATATTGTAACACTGTGCATTCGACTGTTAAAAGCTGCAGTTTTTTTTTCTCCCATATTTTATTTCTCTAAGCGTATCGTTTGTTACGTATTCTGGGTTTGCCTTTCTTAGATACCATTCTCTTTGGAGTTTAAAGTTCACATATCATTTTTAATCCCAGGTTATTCCTATTATTCACAAGTTTGGTTTGGTGTTATGTAATAGTATTTAATGTCTATTTTTTTCCTTGTAAGTGGTTTCAAAGATAGTATATTTGTCTTCTGAAAAAGAACAAACTCAATTCTCTAATGCAGTTACCACACCAGCTCAACGTATCCTGAGGCTGCTCTGGCAAAGGGCTGTAAAAGATTGGTATTGATATTCTGTGGCATTCAAATTGTCAAGCTCCCAACAGAAGGAAGAGCATTTAGAAGGTCTGGCCAAGTGGCAGCTAATTACACTATTATAAAGTAAATTTACAACAGGTGATTTGTAGGCTGTGCATTGAAAAGAAGCACCCAAGCTTTTCTTCAATTATTTTCCCATAAATCAAGAGGTGAAAGTAGCATTTTTTATGGAGGAGATGAATGCAGAAATCTTGAACATATTGCACCAGTCCTACCCAGTTTTCATCATCTCACCTACAACTTCTTAATGATCGTTTCTTTTCGTTAGGTTATCCTGCAACTCAGATTTAAAGTATTTCCTGTGCTCCATGATTTTTAAGCTGGGGACCCTCCTCCCTGTCATTAGAATCCAATGAAGGGAGATGACACACATGCACACCACACTAAAAGCCTCTCAGAGCTTCCTTCTGTGGAATTTTCTATACTTCTAAGTGTGGAGCACAGAACCGGTCTCTAAATCTGAAGCCAGCTTTGTATATTCCTGTCCCTTAAAACTTACCAAGCATCTAGGGAAACGTGTGCTTTATATTCAGACATGATCCATGTGTCATTGCCAGCAAAGATCCAATGTGCTATGGAAATTTCTGGGTACGCTTGATAAGCTGTTGTTTGCCATGCTGGCTAGATAATCCTGCCTCATTTATTGGAGGGCCATTTCAGCTGCACTGTCAACAGCAGAGGAGGATCAGGTCACCTTTGCCTAGAATATTGTGTAAAAGCTGTCAAATGTTCAGGATTAAAGGCACACTAAATGTACTGTAAGATTTCAGGATATCAATATTACAAAGAAAATTTAATGCCAAGTTTGTCATCACGCTATTTATAAATGGTGGAACAAGTACATTTTGAGATAAAAAAATGAGCTAATCTGTCTTGTTAATTTTCAGAATTAAATATGCACTCCCTTTATATACCATCCCACTATATCAACACAGACTTTTTGCTTTTGGAGGACCAGCTTATCAAAAGCCACAGTAAATTTAATAAGGAATTTTTCATTATGTGTCCCTTATAAAAAGCACAACTCCCAGGCAAGACTACAGCAGTTAATTTTGGAGTGTATTTACTTTTAAGTTGCAAACATTTTATTATAGTATTAAGAAACAATTGCTCCTGCTTCCTTTAGTTGTGAATGCAGTGGGCATTAGCAGATAAGCAGATGTTGGCAGCCTCTGAACATTTCAAAATAGCAAACTGTATTTTTGAAAGGTATTCCAAGGTTAGCATGTCTCATTGATGACTAATGTAGAGCTATTGCTATAGCAAGCTTTCCATATCTCTTGGATCAGATCTAAAACCTCTATCACCTTTTCAAAAAGAAATCAGCTAGGAGGTAGATTCAGGTAATTGAGAAATCTTAATCATGAATTCTGCCCTTTGTGTTGCAAGATGCCATTGCATCCTTTCTTCAAGTCCAGCTCTATAATCCTTTCCTTGATCCTCTTCCTTCCCTACCCAGTATCTACATCCATACATTTCTTTGCATTTAGGACACTGAACATTTACTATGTTACAGGAAGTATCCATGGTTTAATCCTGATAGTTTTAGAAGTCAGATCCTTCATAGCAATACAAAATCCTACACATTTTTGTTGTCCAATCCAAGTTTTAACTTACATAACAACATGGAAGGAAAAATATGTCTGGTGTCAAGGTCTATTTCCTTGCTTGAATCTCAGGTTTTTGACTTCCAAGCTGATTAGTTATCTCAATTAGTGGCTTGGCTCTATGTTAAAAAATGAGTTTCAGAGATGGTACAATGCACTCTGCTCAAGCAGGAACCGTCCTCAAGTGCAAATGAAACTCAATGCACATGGAGGACCTGGGCCACATTTTAAAAGCCCAGATACTTCAAATATTCAAAAAGGTTAGCAATTAGAAATAAAAATATTAATGATTTTTCCAAATATACAAATGTTTTAACATATTTTATTTATCTTTTAAAAATTAATTTACCTTCTCTTTCATAAAAGCATTTGAACCTTTGTTTTAGAGGGAACTTTCTAGAATATCTGGAATGCATTTCTCCAGATGGAAGCAGAGCCCTGAGGCCATGGTGGCCTGGCTGATGAGGAAGAAGAAAAGGAGAAGTGATTCTGAAGCATGTGTCTTGTCTCGGGCATCACAGATCAGAATCAGGGCCAAAAAGAGCAATCGGAGGACTGGGTCCAGGATGAGCGGGATACAACACAGTGTGGCCGTCAGTCCTTGTCCTTGGGTGGATAGTCCCTAACAAGCTAACTTACTGATTTAATACAGCAAGTAAGGGAGTAAACGCATTTGGTTTTTCACACATAACTTCAAAATGCTAACTAACATTATCCTTTATTATAGGCCTGCGTTTTGGTATTGTGCAAAGAGCACTGGTCTGGAAGTCAGGACACAGTTGTCCTCTGTTTATGTCAGATATGATAATAAACGTAATGCTGGGCTCCCGTAGGCAGGACGCTTTGGGGTTTTTGCTGGCTTGAGAGATGTGTGGGATTTTTGAGAGTGTCTTTTGTAGTTGTTTTTCCACTGCCAGCTGGCTGAGGCCCTTCCTGAAGCTCTGAAGGCCACCTGCCCCCTAGAGCCCCAGACAGGCTGCGGTAACCTTGCAAGATCAGCCTCGTGAAATTTGAGGGGAATGCCTTCCCTGGCAGTGCTGACAGTAAAAGAGCTAAGATCAGAAAAATTCTCCAGATTCAAACCCACTTAACTGTCCTACAGGAGAGAAATCAGAGCCTTGACAGCAGCCAAGAAATGCCTGCTTGATTCTAACACGAGGAGAGCAGCTTTCATAGGTGGATTTTTTCCGAGTCTCAGAACTTTTCTATCTCATTGTCTCCTCTGGGCTTCAATTTTTCGCTCAGGTTCACAGTTTTTCTTTCTCTTTTCAAACTATTTTCTGAACCTTCCTGTAAATATAATGCCAGGAAACACTTGGACATCTTCCATCTCCTTCCCTAACAAAGAAAGTTAGAAGAGACAGAGGAAATATGCCCTGAGGAGAAAACAAGGCTCTTTCCAACTTGCTAACCCTTCTGATTCTTTCCTTTTTTGTCTTACATATTGTAAGGAATTTAGAAATTATTTCTTGATATATTTTATGTCATATGCAGACACAGAAAGTCACGGGCAATTTGGCATTTGGCTCATCAGCAGCTCCCATGGAAGTCTTAGTATACAGAACCATTCTCTATGTGCCAGCTTAAGTTCAGTCCTGCTATTACCAGTATCAATAATAATAATAATAATAATAATAATAATAATAATAATAGTAAATTGTTAGCACATGTAGTGCTAGATTCAAGGAATTATTTTAAGTGCTTTCACTTATTTAAACCTTACAAGACTGTGAGGTTGGTACTATACTTATTTCCATTCCACAGACAAGAAAAGTGATTGCAGAGAGGCTAAGTGACTTGCTGAAGCTCACTAGCTAGCAGAACCAGGATACGGCAGAACACAGTGTGTCCACTCTCAGGCACCATGCTCAGATTGTACTTGCTTGTTCGCATTTTTTTTTTCTTCTGAAACCTAGTATCCCTTGAATTGAGCATCTGCAAACAAAAAAAGAACTCAAGGAGTTATTCCTGAGCTTTTATCATTGAAAATGAAGGCTGGCAACATTATTCATAGACTGATAAAAATAGGGCAGTTAGACATTGGTTTGTGTGAAACAGTTTTCTTTTCTACCTGCTCTCTCAAGCCTTTCCCAGTCTCAAAAGTGTCCTGATTCACATAGTGCAGTATATGGCTCCCCTAAATTGAAATACAGATTGCATTTGGAAGAACAAAGAGTAAATTGCTACTTTGACCACGGGACTTCTGTTTTCTAGAAATGGGAACTTTTCGTACTTTGCCAAATTTCTAATTCTGAATTCTGGCTTGGAAGCCAAACAAACTTACGTAGAATGGGTGTATACTTTAAAGAATGTTCGCATGCAGATAGTTGCCAAGTTCTCTTTAGGGAGATGGTTGTTTTATCCATGCTGGTTTTGATGTAGGAAGGCTTACTAAAGGCGTTGGAGAATATTTTGTTTGTTTTGTTTTGTTTCTTAAGGAAGGAGGGGTTGTTGACTGAGGTGAAGGAAATGCCTTGATGGCAAAGAACAGAGAGCCTGCTTCAGGATGAATAGTGGAACTGCACCAGGGAAGCAGGCATGCTCCGATGGGGAGAAATGCGAAACCTCATGTGGATGATTCAGATTTAACATGACCAACAGGAGGCTTCAGGGGGCATGCTGAGGGCAGAGAAAGATTGAAGTTTAAGGGCCAGATGGTCAGAAGTGGGGATATCTTCCAAGAACTTTCGTGTTGCTTTCCCACAATTCAGTAACTCGTGTTAATAGTCTCTGAACACACTGCTCAAGCAAAACGTGGATTAAATAGTGAAGCTTCCGAATCTGAGAAAAAATGGACATTGATAGTATCTTCAAAAGGGGATAAATAAGATGGGCAAAGAGGTTGGGGAGCACTGACCATGGGTCTACATGAGAAGCTAAGATGTTATTAAGCTCAGAGTGGAAAGACAGTATCTCTATAGTGACAAACTAATGGACATGTATTATTTTTCTCATTATTAGATTTTCTGTCTCTCCTGTCCAAAGTAGTAATTTATAATGGGTTAAAAGACTTCTGAAAACTTGGATGAGTATTTTAAAAAAAAGCTTATCGCATATTTTAAGTCGACCTCACCTCTCTGCAATCCTCCTTCCCCACTCCCACCCACACTCATGCACTCAAATTTCCACTACTTCAGCTTAGCTTCCCTAAGTAGCAAAGACTGAGGAGGGCCTGACTTGCCAATGTTTTATCAGGAAGTCAAATCTCAAGGGGGCAAGAATGAAAGAAAAGGGAATGTGCCGCGGAAGGATGGGAAGCAAATGGCAGCTGATATGTGAATGCGCAGACCAGACACGGACTCCAGATGTTTCCAGACAGGATGTACGGAAAAGTCGTGACTCAGAACAGTTCATTGGAAAGAATCTATCTACCGGTCTGTGTACCTCATGAGATGTTAACTCCCCCACGGTTTGGATTGCACCACTTGGCCCCTTTGGAAATCATCTAGCCTGGAATTATTTGGAGGTGCCTGAGGCTCCGGGCCTGTAGCTGACGGCCTCGGGCACCTGAATCTGTGAGCCCACAGGGAGTCTGTGGCCGTGATGCAAGCTGAGGCGGACAACTGTCCAAGATCTAGGTGACAGATGAAGTTGAGAAAATCCAAGGAAGCGTTTGATGGAAGTCAGATGCAACTAGTTTTCCTGGCCTCCCACTGTAGATTCTACCACAATATATAGGATGTTTCCTTATGTATTTGCTGCTTTTTGCAGACCTATGAGCATATGGGAGCAGCACCTTGACTTTTTGTCCTTTTAGGCCTTAGCACCACATCTTGCACATACAAATAGTAAATGAATATTTGTAGAATAAACGAATGGGGTTACACATCATCCTTCTCAAAAGTCAAAGTGCCAAACCCCCAAATAAAGTATCTAAATTCTTATGACATTCTATTCACCATATACCCAGACATCAGAAATTCATAGCTAAAACAGTAGCCATTAAGTTACTATAAATCCTCTGATAATTTAAGCTCATCAAAAGAACCAAAAACAAAACCAAACGTCTAAAAAAGTCAAACTAGCTCTAGGTATAAATTCTTAAACTATGGGTAGGGGCTAAAATGAACATCATTGACATGCTATGCTTAAAAAATTATCTGCTTCTTTTCCCAATTTCATTACATTAAAGTTTAGAGCTAATGACTAAACAGTTCATTTTTAAACTAATGCATTGTAACTAATTTTCACACTGTTCCTTACAGGTGAGCATTTTTTTAAAGTAAAAAACCAAGGTTAAATAATTTACCCACCTCTACAGAAGTAGGGATGAAGGAATTTTCATTAAATGCTTATGAGTTACTATCTTTTCTACAAAAACACATGCCAACTAGCAGAAAAATACGCACCCAACACATCACCACACCTATGTTACCTAATACCTCAAAATGAATACATAATGCACTGCATTAAAACAATCATGGAAAATAATACATATAGAAAATGGTAGTGACAAGACTGAGAGAACTATCCAGAGGGACTGGCTTAAAGGTAAACTATCATAGAAAAATGAAGACATAATGTAAGATAGTACAGATAGAAATATTGCTTCGAGCAATGTATATCACATAGTGTATCTCAAAATATAAGCCCACAATTTCATCTTCATAGTTTTTCTACATAGTGTTTTCTGCATAACTTAAAGTTACTTTTAATGTTTCTGAGGGCACAAATACTCATACATGGTAAAATAATTGGTGTATTCAACAAGATGGAATCCTATAATAGATTTTGAAAGAAGACTTCTTGTGGTTCTGAAATGATACAGATATTCATTTCAGCGAAGTATATATCCAAAACATGGAGGAAGTTAATAATATTAAGATAGAAAAAGTAAAATAAGGGCCAATCTTCCTGTTTACTACTGGAAAATACACTCAGAAACCACTTTTGCTAGTCTATAGACTTTCTATGTAGGCCAGGATTTTAAGGAATAAGATGATAGGTTTTAAGGATTCAGTTATAATTTGATAGAGTTATTGACCTTTTGTGTCTATGTAGGAATGCACTTTCTTTTCCTGTTCTGAGCACAGCATCGTTTTCCATCACAGGGGTTAAATACATGCTTCACTACAGACCAAAAGTGTGCATACAGAGGTTATTATCAACTTCCAAAGACCGATTTCTTTCTTCAATGCACATTAATTTACACGTCATTAAACATGAAAATGCAAGTATCCAGAATCTGTTCTTTTGTTTTCTTTCTTGTGTCATCAAAAGAAAAACAAAAAGTGCCCCCTTAGTATATGAAAGAAGATAAAAAATAAAATAATTAAACTTCAAATTTTGTCCAAATTAAGTTAAAGATAATGAAGCAGAAAATTCAAATAGAACACCCACTTACAAGAAAATGAGTTTCAAATTTGGGCAAAGTTTTTTGAGTTTTAGTCTATCAGCATGCAGTCACAGTGACACTTTGTGTTCACTGCTAGGGAATGCAGTCTCGTGAAGGGCTAAATGAATGGGTACCATAGGCATTGAACGGGGAATATTGGCCACAAAGTCCATTTTTGGGAAATCTAAGGAGAAAAATGAGACACAGAGTGAATCAAAATGAAACATGTAAATGCAGCCTCATTAGAAAAATAAACATGATGTATCACTAATCTACGAATAGTGTGTCTCTCCAATTCATTATTATTCTTTGTATTGTTTCATAGAGCATGTTCTCACCTCTAACTTGAATGACCTGAAAACCTCTGTATTAAAAAAATCTGATCTATATAATTTGCAGGTTATTTCAGTTGCTTGTTAAAATTGCAATGGATAGTGGGACTTAAGCTCTGAAATAAGTCTGACAGAAACTTATTGATATTCAACATTGATTTTGCTTTCTGAAATTATACAAATGTACTTATATCTGATGAAGTAAATGGGAATAAATTTTAATGACTACTAGTGAGAAAGTATTTTGAATCCAAATATCCAAATATATAATTACAGAATATCTGGTTGAAGATATTTAATTTTTTAATGTAATGAAGAATACTTTGTTCTAATATTACAGCCATCTTCATAAGAGCTGTGTAATATAGATGTAGACCAAAAAAATCACTTTTGAACCAAAAAGTAAAAGTTGAATTTATTGGCATATTTATATTATAATAAAGTGAAAAGAAATTCTTTGGAAAGAAATTTCAAAACCTTTCAACAATTAAATACCTCATGGAATTAGATTTTCATGCAAAATATTCATTAGTATACCAACATCAAATACTTAACCAATCTGCGCTGAGAAAAGAGAACATAAATTATTTGATTTGAAAGGCTAAAAACCAAAGGGCAGCTAGGGGATCCAAAGCATCACTCCCAGGTGCCTGGTACAATCGTGCCTCAATACAATTTGAAAATAATTGGAAAATAAGAGCTATCTAGAAAGCTAACTAGGGGCATTTAATAACTCTTGATAGAAACTTTTAATAACTCAGATCATATATATATATATATATATACATGTACATACATATCTATATGTAAACATACACATATATATGTAAAGTCAATATTATATAAAATACATTTTAAATTAGTTGCATCTATGCTGATCAAGCCAATTGTGGATTTGAGCAGAAATGGAATATTAGAGACAAAAGAACAGAGTTTTGGGAGGTTAAAAATACAAGGATTGATCACTTCATATTGTTTAACATAATAAATTGGCTTCTTTACTTTCTTCTTTAGCTTACCTCCAGATAAATTTTTAAAAATCATAATTGAAGCTCAAGTAATCTAGAAAAATTGCCCCAAATTTGGCAAGTAATAAGGGGGCAGAGCAAGGATTCAAAGCCACAGCTATTTGGTGTGCTCTTCTCCAGGACACTACTGGTATACTTCCTAATTTACTGAAACTTGTGTATAAGAAGTTGTGTATGGTTACTGTTTTGTAAATTACATCTTTCCTTGCCAATGAGTTCATTTGAATTTGGAAAAATTTATACATAGTCCTTCAAATTATGTGGCTTCCAACCTTAAATATTCATAGATTCACTGCAGTTTCCCAAAGAGAAAGATGTTTATTATCATACAAATGTGTTCCTTGGCTCCAAGTAATCAATAAGCATAAAATTATTGGACAAATGTAAGATATCAAAACAAACTATGGTTAAAAAGCCATGGTCACTCAAACTATAGCTTTGTCTTTTTAACTTGAGCAAACCCCAACTTCATACTAAGAAGTGAAAAGTTTAGCATGGTCTGTCATTGGTTCAAAGTATCACATTTTGAGGGTAAAAGAGGCTTTATCAACAATTATATCAGGGTGACTGGAGTAAATGGAGACAGTCCCAGGCAAATAGACCACATTATTTGTGAGGGCAACTCTAGAGATGTAAATGTTATCCTGTACATTACTGGATGCAACCAATTTATATTTGCATGTATTTTAGGAATAAGTCAGAATCATAGAAGTAGCAAGACGATATAATTTTGTTAGCAAAACAAAACTGTTCAAGCATATGACAAAAATCTCAGATGCTCCAATCTTGTAAGATAAGAGAAAGGGAAAGAAGTAAAAATGATAGATCCATTTAAGTATTATTGTTTATAGGTGAAGGAAGAAAGCACTAAATAATACAGGTCTAGTAAAAGTTAACAAATTATTATTGCTACTAGCACCCCCACTGTCACTTCTACTATTGAATATTTACCATATCCTAGAAACTGTTACATGCTTCATAAGCATTATCCCATGTAATTATTAGAAAAACTATATAAGCAAACTGTACTGTCCATAATTTACATGAGAGGAAACTGAGGCTCAGCAAGATTAAGAAATTTTCCAGTATCAGTGTGGAAATGGCACAGTTGAGAGTTGATACTAGGTCATTTTATTTTTTCTCTAAAGCTCATACTCTTTACTAAAATGTCCAGAGAAAAAAATCTTGGAATTATAAGCAACAGTTGTCATGTATGCAAATGAACTACATTTAACATTATTAAATGTGATATTAGATCTATGATTAAAAGCAGGCAATATGGTTTTGTAAAAAGATCATTGGATGGGGAATCAGGATATAAAAATCTCCTTCTGGTCCTCTGAGTATTTGTGTACCGGTAGGTGTGTCTCTGGTACTCTCTGGGCTCAGTTTTCTTATCTATAAAATTAGTTAATTCACTCAGTGCACATTTATCGAGCCCATATTTTATTCAAGGCCCCATTTCCAATGTTGTGTGGAAATGAATGAAATATGACTCCAAGTCTGCATTGAAATTGCATTTGAATTAGCTGTGACCTCTATATAGTTATTTGAGGAGTTTTGATGGGTGAAATAACATTTACTTTTTAGTTTGCCAATTCTAGAAATCAAACCTTATCTTGTAGAATACTAACATTTCTTGAGTACTTAAAAGCTGTCCTATGTCACCTAACAAAATCGTCATAAATAACCTGTAAGATAGGTATGATGAGCTCTATTCTATAGATGAGGAAACCAAGACTCAGAGATTAAATACTTTCTCCAGGCAACAACCTTGGAGGAAGTAAAATCAGGAATCAAATTTAGATCTATTTTAATCCAAAATCTGTTTTCCACTCATCCATTTATTTGTTTATTAAACCGATATTTTTTGAGTGCAAAGAAGTGTGCCAGGCATGTTGCTACATGCTTAGAAAAGAGATCCAGTCTCTGCCCAGATAGAATTTACAGTCTATTGGGAAAATCACTCACTAAACAAACACATGTAAATAAATACAGTACTATAAATAGTTAAAAGTTTGTGAGGGAAAGTTGCAGGGTCCTGTAAGAATGATTAAGAAGTACAGTAACTTAGACTGGGTGCTCAAGAAATGAACCACAAAAAAGAGCTTAACTTCTGAAATAATCAAGATTTCAATGCTGGCCCCACTGCAGCCTTATGGAAATGCCAATTAATTGACGCAAAATTCTGTATCGTATGGTCACTTCAATAACATCAGTCAACGGTAAGGTCTGGGAAATGCTGTTAAGTTTATATTAGCGTATACCCTCCTACCTGTGGTGTGACAGGCGACCTAATTGATTTGTGAAAGCCCTTTGGATAATGTGGGTGTCGGGGGTCAGGGGTGCAGGGGGAAAGAGGGTACAATTCAAAGAAGTCAATTCACTGGTTCACATAAGCCTGCTTTCTACACTTTTAGAGCCAGAAAAATGCTGTCTTCACCTTGTGTGATGAATTGTTATTTTCCACATGTGGGATTTCATTTTCTCCTTCTTTTCCCATCATCTTTGCAAATCTGCTTGCCTCATAGCAAAGTTCTGAGGGTTAATCATTTATTTAGGGTGTAGAAAACTACTTAGGGCATCTCAGAAGAAATATCTTATATAGAGAATAAATAATACAACAATAACAAGCTGGTGAATTGTTGGTGTGTATCTCTCATCTCAGGTCCTGCCTGGGCCCTACCAGTTATTCATCCATGGGTGGGCAGGGTGAATTACTGAAGTAAAACACACACATTATTCCTGGTTCAGAGAGTAAGTCCAATGGATAAGAAGGGATGGGCTCATAAGAGTTGAGCTAGAAAAGAGAAGATAAACAGAAAAGCAAGATAATCCAAAAAGTGGATTCTTAAATTTTTTGTTGTTGTTCCAGATCTTTGTAGAACTTTCATAGGCATTACGCAGGGCACTGTGAGCTATATTTCTTTTTTATGGGTTCTGAACCTTCATCCTCAGTTTACTTTTGAATATGCACTAGTGATCTGCAGAATGCCTTTTACAAGACAGTATAAACATTTTTCTCCCCCAGTGGATTTATATTGGTAATCCCCAAATAACCAAATCCATAGTCTATAAACCAAAAGGACATTCTCAGTCTCTGTGGACCAATACAAAATTTTCTTTTCCCCATCACTCAATCATGAATATTGCTGCCTCCAATCTCTCCTCCTATGTGAGCAAGGAATCCTGTCACATGAGGATATAACCTTACAAAATGGGTAAATCACCCACGGAGATAACTAAATCCAGTTAGGGGCTTTGGAAGGCTCTGCTTCAGAGGCAAAGCCTGGGCTTAAATTCATTCGTCAGTGAGACTGGTGCAAATTTGAAGCCACTAACGACCATTCCTCTTGGGCAGATGCCTCTATTAAGCTGTCAGTAGTCTGAGAAAGTTCCTTCACATTCTTGGAGGTCTTAGTTCAGTCAGTTTGCTTGGTTCCTTCTTAGCTCTGTTGGAGCTCATCTCCACCGAGAAAGTGGGCATTTTGATGGAAGAAAGGCAGAGAGGAGGGAAAGGTAAATCTTGGAACACAGCCATCTTAAGAAAGCAAGCAGAAGGTCTAGGTCTTTGGAGTCTGACAGACAGAATTAGATCCTCACCTTTTTCCTAAAAAAGAACTAAAGTCTGGTCCAAAGGGAACACACAAGCCTTCTGCAGGCAGCGCCAAGTTGCGCTGTATATACCTGAGTTACATTTACTGGGGAGTGCTGGGGAGGACGGGGCGAAGCCCCCAGTGGCCATGTTGGTAAGGTTTGAAATTGGGGCTAGGGTCAGCATCGACCTTTCCCAGTAACCCAGAGTCCCAATGGGAGGGCTTTACTCAACATTCCCCACTTCCCACCTCCAAATAAATAAAAGCTGTTTTACTTCCTCTGTAGTGGGTTTTCCCAACATTTCTATTCAAGGCTTCCGAACTCATCTTAGCAGGTCCCACCAGCATCCTGCTCTGCAGTGAGAGAGTGGAGGCTGGTGGCTGGGGCGGGAGGGTGACCCCCTTCTGAACTCCTGGAGTCTGTGCCTTCTGTGTTCAGAGAAGCATTCCAGCTGTCACCATATTCTAGCTACTGGTAACCAGGCTCCCCGGGCGTCTCACGGTGACCTGAGGCGGGGGAGGAGGCAGCAGAGAGCAGGTCCCAGGGGGCTTTCTAACCGGGCTGGGGGTGCCCCTTGAAGGAGAACCGGCTGGGCTGAAACCTCGAGGATGCCCCTGAGTGCAGTTCTTCTGGAGGGCGGGGCTGAGGAGAGGTTCTGATGATCAGGCCTCCGGAGAGATTTGGGGGCAGAGATGGGAGGTGGGGGGAGGGAACCTTGTTTCCCGCGTGCCTGGGAAGGTGATACTGCCCATCCTCTGGGCACCCAGAGGAACGGAGCCCCTTCTCAGTCCCTGCTTCCCACGGAAGGCTGACTGACTGGTGTAACTTCAGTCAGCAGTGGGGAGACTGCCCACTCTTGTGAAGCCCCTAGCAGCCCCGGGCATGTGACAGACAACAGGCCCTTGAGATCTGTTGTCTATCTTTCAGGACCACAGCACACTCCGGCCTCTCCCTTTGGGGTGTGAATGAGCTCTGCAAGCAGTTCTGCCCAGATCTGGGATCCTAGGGGCCCTCCATCCCTCCCCTCTCCGCTCCAAGGACCGCTTCTCTCCACGGACTCTAGCCATCCATAAAGTCACTGCATCGGATTCTCTCCCATGATACAAAATTATTAATTCTACCCTGCCCTTTCAGATGCAAGGGAAAGCAGCTCGCTGTTCAATAGATTCAGTAAATGTGTATTTGTGGAAAAGGGGGGATGGAGTGTAACATTTTCTCTTGGAGAAATCAATAACCCAAATATTAGCAGGCCTCATATCCTCTTAATAGCCTCATGTTCAATACTCCTTACTCCAGAAAAACTTTCATTTCCTTTGGTGAGAAATCTTCATGTGTAAGGAATATAGATCCCACGCTGGAGGCAAGGGCTGCGTGATTCTACAAACTGAATAGCTGGTAGTTGTATGAAATAACCCGTTTAATTCCCAATATTGAAAAAGACTGGTTTTTAATAGTGCCGTTAACCTTTAAGCATCACACATAGTTGTTGATTTATTCATTCAGTCATTGACAGCAGTGGATTGGTGGGTAAGCAGTTATAATATTTCAGTACGATGTAATAGCCAACTTTTTCACGATGGCAAACTCCAACAACATATTTGGAAATGGAGTATCCAGGAAAATCAGATCCAAACTTCAGAAAGATATAAAAAGGAAAGGACTTATTTCTTTGTTCTCTGAACATTTCCTTTGAATTCTTGAAGCAGAGTTAGCAAATTAATTACGCAAATTGGGTTGAAGAGACTTTAAGTGTAATTCTAATAGTATTAGATCACTAGTTTGCTGTCATTTTCTGCCCCTGGATTGAGCAACTTGTAGAGAATGAATTGACCACTAGTGAATTCCCACTTTTTGTGTGTCATTTTAGAAAGTTGTCAAAGTGCCTTCATAGATTTTTGGGGAGCCCTCCTAGGTAGAGGACTATTAAAAACAATAATTGTGTAATGTCTCTGACGTTCAGAGCCTGTCCAGGACGCCTGTCCCGCTCTGGCCCTGCCTCCTCTGCCTGATTTCTCTTCTCCAAGTAACACAGTTCTAATCAATTTTTACTTCAGTTGCTGTCACATGTTCCCAGGGAGGCGTCAACACTTTGACCGCAGATTTCAAAATAACTTTCAAAACCAATGATGAAGAAGTAGATTTTTCTACAGGAACTAATAGGTATTCCTGGACAATTCCTTCCATATTTTTGCACGGTGTCTGCTGTTCATAAATAATGTCAGAAGTGGGCATTCTCTCCTTCAGTAAGGTGGTCATTTAATGTAAGTAAATCCACATTAAATATTGAAGATCAGAAAAAAGCAGCCTCTTCAAAGAGGTCACATTTAAGTGAAGAAAAAAAACAATGTGTGAGGGGAAGCCCAGCCCAGTGCTGGATGGCACAGAGTTAATGGCTCATAGAGAGCATATACATGTTTTTTAAAGATGTTTTATTGCTTACAAAAGGAAGTAGTCTTGAGAGACTGGATACATAAACTGGCTCCAGCCAGCTGCGGCTGTCGGACTCGGAAGGATCCTGTTCAATTAGTGTTGTAAAATAAAATACTTTGTAAAGGAAATAAACACAATGTGAGCTAAGATTCATGCTTTCAAATATACACACGGTTTGAATTTTTAATTAGGGCTGCTAATTACAGTCATCAGAAAGCAGAACAGAATAGATTTTACCTTACATTTAGCAGACAAGCCTTCAACCCCAGTGTATTTTTCAATTTCATTAATATTTTATGAAAATGGCCCTTGCAGCTTCAGCCTATTCTAGTCTCCTACAAAACTGCCCCACATTATGGATGCCAATGCCTTTAAGCCATGTGCATTAGTGTGATGACAAAATGCAAAACAGCATCTTGTCAACCATTGCATCAATTGATTCTATTAGATAGTGTAAAAACAGTTGGGTGTGAGTTATAATCTCAGTGACACTAATGATGAAGCAAGACACTGGCTGAGAACAGCCATTAGCTCTAAGCCAGGAATTAATGCTTCTAATATTTTTGAACAAATTAACCTTAATGAACTGGTCTTGCAAATACTGTATTATCTACAGATAAGTCAGTGAGTGGAATACCACCATTACAAGTACATGTGGTAAACATATATAAATATAAACACAAAATCTATATATAGGTGTTTTACATGTTTACCCATCTCTCATGTCATTTTTACCTCAGATACAATATCTGAGTCACTCCCCCAAGTCACTCCCCCAAGTCTAATGTAATACATAGTGATTTGATATCTTGCGAAATTGCCTGTAACACGGTAAAAGTGTAAATTAAATATTCCCCCAAATTTTAGAGGACAACTGATCATCAGAAAATAAAATTTTACATTTGACATACAAAGGACTTTCCTAAATATAAAGTCAATCATTTTGTAAAATAATCACTTTTTCTGTTATTATGGAGAATAACACCTCTCCTCCATATTTGCCCACCTATTTTTGTTAGGTTTGGGGTTTTGCCTATTGGGTTTTCATGAAATAAGCCATCCCCGCAGTACTCCATGGAATGAAACATTAACTTAACCTCTGTAAATACTTTAGGAAAGTTCATTATAGTGATCCCAAAGTACACATTGTTGGGATAGCTTTGAAAAGTAAAATAAAGACAGGACACTTTTGTTAACAATTTCAACACAAGAGAAAAATGCTGTATCATATAGTTTTGATCTATTCTTGCATTCCCTGTAATTATTAGTATGCTGACATTAACGGGATTCAGTTAGCTGTAATAGATTTGACAGACAATTCAAATGGAATAGACCACTCTAAATAGTTCCCTGCCAAATTCAACTACAGCTTGAAAAAATTGTTAATGGTATTTCAACAATGATATTGGTTCAATAGTTTTCTCCACACAATGTTACTTCGCTTCTCTCTCTATATCTCAAGTGTAGTTGTGTAACCACACTTTCATCACAAAGGAGCTCTGCGTTTTTTTTTTTAAGTATTTAATATCTACTTAAATCTGTGGTCCAAATTCCTGCAAACCCATTCACAAATGCTCCAATGGCTAATTTAAAGAAGAGGAAACAAAAGTAAGCCACTTGCCAACAATGGTTTGTTGGCTTAACTTTGACTTGCTTTCCTGGGAAAGAAGAAAACAGAATTTTCAATGTGAACTGTCAGCCCTAGTTATGACAGACGCTCACTAGCGAGAGATCCAGTCTCCCTTCTGTTGGCACAGAGAAGCAAAGAAACCTTCCAAATAGAATTCTTTCAAGCTTCCTCTACAACTCCACTTAAATAATTTACTTTTCATTTTTTCTCAGACTATTCTTTTTCAAGTTGGCTGACATATGTGTTGACAAGCATGCTTTACTGCACAAGATGACTTGTGTAGTTGGAAAGGAAAAAAAAATCACAAAAATCTCTCCAACTCAGAGAATAAGAGAACTACTCTATTTACTTTGGGGGAAATACAGTTAGTCTGGGCTCTGTCTTAAGCTAAAAAGGGAACTAAATATAAATTAATGTAAGTAAAATAGTGGCTTTTGTGGAAGATTGTTTACTAATTTAAGAGCTAAACCAGGGGCTGTATACCTAATTCAGCAAACTAACTGGACCTGGAACTGTTAGACTTAGGCAGAAAGGCTTTAAATCTGTTCATCAGAACATGATACTGGAAGTTATTTAATCTATGAAAATTTAATTTTAAAATTCATCCTGACAGGTACTGGAGAGGGTAGTAGATGAATAAAATGATGTGGAAATAATGGCTTAAGTGTAGCAGCTGATTTTCTAGATCCTTGGTTTCCCACTTCAATATTTATGATGATGCTTAGTGACTGAAATAGAAGGTGGAAAGACAACAGGCTATTTGGGTCACTCATACACACTTGGATTATAAATGGAATGATTGACCTCTGCTGGCTAAGTACTTTTACATTGATAAAACGCAAGACTCCTTCCTACTTGAAGAGGATTAAAATCCACTTCTTTTTAGAGAAGGACACTTTCCTGATTAGTTGAAAGAAGAGTGTGTTTTCTGAAAAACAAAATAAAATATTCTTGCAGTCAAGTCATTTCTCTCCCTCCACCCCTGGAATGTTTTTATGTAATCCCTTTTGAAATGGTTCATAGAATTCTATCTAGTATGCAATTTTGTATTATATGGGCAATACTTAATAACAGAGTATGTTATTAAAAATGTCTTTAAATTTCTCCTCCATATTATCTTCTTCCTTTATAAATCTTTCCATTGTTACTAGGAGGAAAAACCTAACATAGACAATAGTGCTTGGCCATAAGGTGTTTGACATTAACCACTTCTATCTATAAGGCCTCCACCATTGGATGGAGCATAGAACATAGTACAATAATTTATTTACTACCAGAGCTGAAGTTATAATCAGACCAAAGCAACAAGGTGCATAACTGCTCCAGAATAAATTGTTCTGAAATGTATTTTCAACTTGCAATGGAAATTGTTTCTGGAATTATTCTGAGATTATCATAAATAGTGAGATTAGGCAAGCCCATTTTTTCCTAAAGACCCATAAAAGCAACATATTTCCATATTTAGACCAAATCAATATTTGGGAATCCACATGCAAATAGCTGTTGGCCAGAAGTTTTATAGCTAATAATCCAAATAAAAGGTAAAGTTTTGAAGAAATTATTTCAAAATTTGACATGTGCTACCTATCAATCTCTCATCCACCTATAAGCATACACTTAAAAAAAATGTGGTTTATAATCTCCAGCTATGCAATGAACTCAAAGTGATTACTTTTTGTATTGACTTCAATATTCATTATTCACATATTCCTTCTTTCTTGTATTCTTATCACATGCATAAATTAGCATCTAAGGCTGCATTGTCCTGTTCCTATGGCTTTATTTCTGTTGAGTACTTGAATTATGGCTCAAATCCAAATTATAAAATATGCTATAACTGAAAAACCAACACCAGATTTCTCATCCATTTAAAATTTAATTTTAAATTAATTATATGTTGAAATGATATAATGTTAGATCTATTGTGTTGAGTAAAATGTTATTAATATTAATTTCACCTGCTTCTTTATATCTGACTACTAGAAAATTTAAAGTTACATAGGCATCCTATGTGCTACCTATCGGGCAGTAAGCACTGTGGTAAACTCTGGAGAGTCTAAGGTGCAAACAATAGTGAGCTGGCCTTCAAGGAGTTTAGTTTGTACTAACATGAGAAGGCTGCAGTAAAAACTCCAACTATATTACTTTCCCGTGGTTTGCCATCTGAAGCAAATGCTTTTCTAATGTTTCTTTCTGTTCAATCAGTATTCCTACTATGTAAAAGTCACAGTACTTGTAATGTCCTACAGAACTCCATGTTTTTACCTGATTACACAACACAAAGTTTGGTTCACTCACATGCCAAGTTACGTTAGGTATTATGCTGACCTCTTACTTTAGGAAGCCTTCAGCCACTTTTTAGAACCTCAGACTCTTGGAGAGGTTAAGCCTGTTGCCAAACCTCCTGGGCATGCGTTTGGCCCTGGTTGCCGAACAATGATTGCCCCCTGCAATTGGCATTCAACACCCTCACTCTGCAAACAGAAATGACAAGGCTGTTCAGGGACAGGGGCACAACCCAGTTGCCTGAGAAAAGAGCTTTTCTCTGTGTGAATCTGATTGGCCTGTACACAGACTGTATTTCTAATCAGCACTATACTTCTACCATTATTGACTGGGCTCAAATCACTAATAGTAAAGAATGCCCTCCTTGGAAACGACACGTAGGGAGGGCTCTCTCTTACGAAAGCAAGAATACTTCACTCCTATCATGACTCTGATGGACCACGTTAATTATTTTCTGGAACCATGAATGACAATGTAGCTTACCAAGAAACAGCTTTATTTCTGCCACAGCCAGATGCTCTCCTTGTCCCTACCATGATATATTTTATTATAAAGTTTCTTTTTTTTTTTTTTTACAATTTCCTCAGAATAGCTTTTATTAAAATCAGTTTATGCTTGTATATCCTTATAAATTTTGAAGAGGGGTCAGTGAGTTTTTTGACATCCGACAATGGCACGGTCCTTATGACAGTTCCAAAATGTTTTGCCTGTGGGAAATAGGTGGAGTAGTACTTGGCAGTCATTAAGCCCAGGGCAGTCTTGTTAGGATAGACAAATCCGTTTGCTCAGTGTTGTAGCCTCTGCTGTATACTCCCCTGCCTACCACTTGAATGGATAGTGGTAGGGATTGACTGACAAGTGGGACAAAGGCCACAGGGCCATCTCTTTGTAATGGGAATTGATGGCTCTGTAAATACAGTCCTTCACCTTTAATACCCTTAAACACCCAATGATTAACCTAAAGTATCTCAGATTTGCTTCCATTCTTATTTATTTCCCTTTTACAACTGACTTAGGGCTCCCAAAGACAAGAGTACTGGCTGCAAACATTTTGGTTCAGATGGTCAACTAAAAAATTTATTTTCTGTAAACTTTGATTAACGATGCTAGTATGATATGTTACTAAAGTGTATACTTGGGTCTATGGCTTCACAGTAGACAGTCAATTGTCTCACACTTCTGACATATAACCAACTTAATATGCGTTGTTTCCCACAAATATAATTATTAAGAATCATGGTTATAATATTAACTAGAAGAAGAAAATAATATTAAGCCCACAATTTATTCTTCCTCCCTTAGTTTTTGCAATAAAATATTATTTATTCTGGATCATCTTCTGATGTAAATAATCTCCTTTGAAGGAATTTTACCACAATGGTAGATAGGATAAGATTTAATTTCTCAAGATGGAAATTTTACCAATATGCCTGATGTCAAGTGTACAAAAAGTAAACATTGTATTTTCATTTATATATATGGTTCTATTACAAATAAAAAATGGTCAAGCTACCCACTTTTCAAAGACAGTATGAAGCCATAGCTCAAAATTGTAGCAAAAAGATGTAAAAACCACTTCAAGTGTCTCTTATATTCCAGTAAGAATAACATTTCTATGACTATTTTAGAAAAACTGATCAGTAAAAATTCTACAGTTGTCTTCAATCAAATCTAAGTCAATTCTAGATTAAAGATCTTTTGAGCCACTTGAAAATGAAAAATAAGTTTTTATGTATGTATAAAAATAAATGGGTTCTATGAAAGCTGTATCACACTGTATCTTGGGAATATTTTATCGTTTAGTAAACTTACATTTGTGTGTAATAGTTTAATAATAAACAAAACATGAAGACAGCAAGGTTAGGCTGAAAATCATCATTCAAACCACCATGCTATTTAGGTTGTTAATAGAAGCAAAATTCTAATACCTTAATTATAACTATATTAAAGCTTAACTAGAAAATAAGTTAAATAGTTAATTACATGAACCCACACACACTTAATATTGTAGTTATCACTAGGTGCATTAAGAATAAATTGCTAATACTTTCTACTGTTAATACATGGTTAATTAATGATTAAACAGTATTTTACTGCTCACTCATTAATGATTTATTACAGTTACTTAAACAGTTCCCCAGATTTGAGTGCTTAAATTGACATCTTAAGATTACTTTCCAGGTTTTCCTTCTTTCTTATGTATTGGTTACTACATTTTCTATTGTGTTACCCTGATTGTCTTTCAACTATGAATATCAAATATCTTGATTACTTGGTCAATAAGAGCTAATCCATTGGCTTGTATGAATCTGACCAATATTGCTGAATATGAAAAGGGGCAAAGATCGTGTGTCAGCTCTGCTTTCCTCACCACAAACATATGCTCTTAAACTATGAGTTAGAGAAGATTCATTCGGAGGGGGGAACCCAGCTAATCCAAATGGCAACCCATCTTTAAATTTCTTCCCTCTTTGAGCACCTGAACTGCCCTTGTGTTGACTATAGTTCTGCCTGAGAAGAACATGCTGTGTAGGTTTGTTTAGGTAAAAGACCTTCTCTCTTGGTGGCCAGTTACGGGCTGTTAGAGCTCTTCTCTTGCTCATGAGGCCTGAGGCCCAGGTCAAGGGAGGCCGTGTAGTGCCAGGTATTTTGGTGGTGAGAGAGGATCTCGTGTTCGTTTAGAGATGGCCCATACCACGAGATACAACAGGGATGGAGCTTGTACTTGCTGGGAACCAATTGTTCATCACAAATGTGCTTGTCATTGCTTCTGGATCTGCCTAGAGACTCCCAGAATGCAATTATATCTTCTGATATGTACCTGACAACCAGATTGAGGTGTTTACCCTCCCATTTTGGGAAACTACATGGCAATAGCTTCTTGGGTGTGACACTGCAATCGTAATGCTTGTCTTCATGTATCTATTTGTCCTTATCAGGGGATTTTGTGGCTGCTAGGAGACTGTGTTTAGAAATGACAGTAATGTTCTAGAAATGTGTTTTCTCTTCTAAAAAACGACAGGTATGCAATAAGGGTAAAACTACTAAAATTAACTCTTCCTCCCCACCCTTCAAAAAATAGAATCTCAAAATATTGACTGTCAGAGAGAAAACACTTGTTTTACATTTGCTAAGGAAAGACAGAGGGATCTCATTCTTACAATAGCCTTAGAAATACTGATAAGGCTTTACCCAATGGAAACACTATATTCCTGTGCTATGAACCACTTTGCGATTAGGTATTAATTCTAACTCTAAAAGAAATCCATGCCATTTTAAAAACTTTATTTTATGTCCATCCTCTAAAAAGTAAATTAAGTTCAAAGTAATGTGACACTTCTAGATCTCCAGGAATAGAAAAAAGACAAAAATTATATGACAAATATGAATGGAAAATCCAGTATATTGAAGGATGGTTACTGTTCTTCAAGGAGAGAAAAGTGATAGAGATAGAATTGAAGATAGTCCAAAATAGAAGAGGAAAATTAGGTGAAATGTTGCTGACTAATGATATTTGTTAATTGCAACCCCAATTTATAAAGGCTGATCCCAGTTACACATTGGGGTCAATGTATGACAAATTTAGAATTATAAAATGTGATGTAGACTATATACATATAATGTAGATTATATTATATATAAATTGACTAATAAGAATTACATATTTATTTATTTATGACAAAATGAAAAAGTTAGTTTCATTCTACACTTCTGGAAACTGTTAGGAGAGTGGCATGTTTATCTTTACAAACCAAGTGTTGTTTGGGTTAGGGCTTCAAAATAATTTGGCTAGTACCCATTGCCAGCAAAGTTTTGTCAGAGGTAACTCTTTTTATATATTTGCACTGCATTAACTGCCAACCTTTCATAGGGTAGGAATTGAACATTTGGAAACTTAAAGAAACATATTTAGGGAGGGAGTGAAAATAGAAGTAAAAGCAAGGGCTGCTTAAATATTTTGCAGTATTATACCTGCCTAAGACAAATGAGCATTAGTCTACAATAACTTTTGATGATCAATTTAGATACCTTTATTTTGTGACATCAGTGTGTAAGTTTCTATTATCCACAGAGATGGCCTCTTGAGTTGTAGAATCAGTTTTCATTCATTCACACTCCTCAATCACTGGTTTTTGTTGGGTATATGCTATGCGACAGGCACTGGACTGAACAAGGACAGGGAAATCAATCTGGAAAGGAAACCAACAATCCCATGACAAGTGGGACTTGTCCCAATATTGTGGCATTCCAGACAAAGACAGTATGACTCAGTAGCAAAACAAAAGAACAGTTTTGTAGCAAAATATCAGTAGCCAAATGTCTCATTATACTTCTTTTTTTCTTTTTACCATAATAATCACCATGTATCTGATATAAGTTATTTTAGATTTTGGAAGGCCCATTATCCAAAGCAACTTTGGTAGTGGCCCCTTCCACTATTAGGCTAGCCAAGGATAAATCCCTTTATAGAAACTTCATCAGGGGGATGAAGTTCTACATGGTTCAAGTACAAAAGTGGACTAGCATTCCAGGAGATTCAGGTCTCCATTTTAGAAATAAGTAAGTTACATCTCCAGTTTCAAATCTCCTGTCCTTTTCTGAATTGCTCCTCATAGAACTAACTACAGTGCGCAACTACAGTGCACTTTGGAAAGAAGTGATGCCCTTGCCTGTCAGCTTCAGGAGCAAACAGCAAGACCAAGCGACCAGGCCTGAGCAAGGAGACAAGCATGAAGCAACATGTCGTTTGGCCCTTACTTGCCTTTAGTCTGAGCAACCACCACAACAAGCAAAATTATACAAGGTAAGTTTGAGGCCAAATTATGTTCTCAATACTAACCAGGGTGCAAACGGAGGGCTTTTTAACCTGTAGTCCCTGAACCTATATGGATAGGTTTTCATTACTCTATGAACCCCTTTATACAGTACACAAAACCTTTGGTGCCTATGTGTTTTTCAAGAGTCTATAGTTTTCATCATATTTTAAAGACTCTATCCCCCCAAAATTAATAACCATTGCCTACAGTAAAGTATTTGAGTGACAATACTATTGCATCAGGATATATTTCTCCTAATTCTGGAATTTCTATCTTTTTATATGAAACAATTTCCTTCAAGTCGAGACTAACTATGCAAAATCCAGTCAAGACCTGCTATTATCTGATGGCACTGAGATGAATAGAGACCTGCCCTTCATGACTCTGGATCGCACAAGTTCATTTCCATATTAAGCTCTAGCCTTGGTATGGAGACAGGGCCGGACAGTATTTTCCAGTGTGGGAAAACAAAAGAAAGTTTAAAAAAGAATTCTGCTTTGGTATGCGGATAAGCTCCATAACCTAAAATAATTTCTTTGGTTTTCTTTGTCATAGACCTTTATAGCACTTTCTAAATTTAGCATAGTTTTAATTTTTCTTGGGCAACTGACTGTGAAAGGGATTCCATCTTCTTAACTGTTTCTCTATCTCTCAGTTGTGGATAATGGCAGTTTGTTTTTCTATCTGTATGTTTTTGTGACCTCACCCTTGCTACTTGAAAACTGCACAGCAATATTTTATTCTACCCCAAAGGCACCATATGTCACCTTCTACCTTCCAAAGATACACACCAGGTGTCAGAAAATGACAGGCTTTCAGTAGCTAAAGTTGAAGGTAATAGTCCTTGGCATATCTAAATGCACTTTAAGAAAAAAAAGTTTTTCTATGAATAAAAGATGTGAAAAAGTCAGCCATGCTAAGATACCATTTTTATGCACATAATCATTAGGATAAATGAAACCTTTCCTTTAATAGTAAGGTATGTTGATCATATTTAATTAGAGATCTTACATGCAAATTAATATATCCAATTGGATTCAAATTTTACATATATATAAATATATATGTTTACATATATATATGTAAACAGAAAACACTTCACAACCAACATATCATTTGCATATGTTGCGATGCCAGAATGAATACATAGAATAGAATGTATTCATTCTGGCATTGAAGCTTTAACAAGTGTGGTTATCTGTAACATTCTAGTAAAGAAAGGAGAAAGTGTATTTTCCAACCAACATTACATCAGTATGTAACATGGTGGTGGCTGAATGTATTATAAGCACTTATGAAATTTCCATTAAGGATAGCAGATAGAGGCAAAAAGCTCAAATTACTTGGAAGGACAATATTTGAACATGGAACATTCAGATGAAAGTTTTATAGGTTCACAAACAGCATGGCTTGCTGTTCTGGAATGTTAGGTCCAAACGGCAGATCCCTTTTGAGGTGAGTTTAGAGCACAACAGATTTATTAATAATCAATGCATTCATGTGACCAGAAATGTTACCAGCTCATTCAACATGGAAAACAACAGGAAATTTATTTTATTTTTGCCCTTCTTACTATATGCATTGGAAAAGAACCCCATTGGCCCTTTTTTTAGCTAGTAATGTCTAATGCAGAAAGACAGGAATAAGCAGAGTAGAAAGCACCTGTCAGCTCTATTTCCCACTCTCCTTGATTAGCATGAAACATTAATAGGGCTTTCAGAAATTCTGGCCTGAAATGGGCTTTGCCTGAGAACGTGTCTGTCTTTACTGCACAAAAGACACTGTCATTACAAAAGGGCAGATAACTAAAGAAGACTCTTCCTTGAAATTTATACCTTTTTTTCATACAATGACAAATTATTTTAATAATGGGAATCACACACACTGCCATTTGTATAATGTTTCCCATAAAATCCTCCCATTAAATTTGCTCCTTTACTTGACTCATCTCTTTTTTAAAAAGAGTGACACACACAAAATGATACATCATGATTTCTTATAAGGAATTGAAAATGAACATACAGTAATGGGTTAACATACATTTTAATAAAGTTTTCATTGTTGTGCATTTCACTTTTCTATACTGAAAATCAGGGATGTTCCAGTAACCTCAGGCAATGCCTAAGGATAAAACAAATCATATGGTGGTGAACTATTTGCACCTATTTATTCTTATACAGAAAAAATATTAAAAAATAACAAAGAAAACCAGAAGTGCACCAAAAAAAATTATACCCAGTCTTAATACCTTTTGCCACATACCACATGAAACTGTGCACTAAAATTAATTCCAAAAGAAACGCTTTTGGATTTCCAGGAATTTTTTGAGGGCTTGGGGTATTGTTAATTTTCATTAAGGTGAGTGTCAGCTTGATTTTGGTTCTCCAAAATGGCCACAAAAATCAAAAGACATAATGGAGTTCAAGTTAGAAGGTCATAGATCACAAAATACATCTTCCAGCCTCTTAAAAATCTGGACCCAGATGCATTATTTGATGTTTGAGTTTTCAGATCAAGAAACTTTTTATTTGAGTTGAGCACTTATACATAGTCAATTAGTTTACAAATAAATCTGCATGTTATTGAATCTGTCCTTACATTAGAGGAGTGTGTCAGCCATTATACTCGATGTCATTTTATATGATTTTCTAAGAGGACAAACAGCAGAGAACTGCCCTAGGTGAAATGAGGTGTCTACAAGAATTATACTTAAAAAACGTAATCATTGTGGAGAAATCATACCAGTTGGCCCCACTTTCACCACTTGACTATAATGGGGTAGCCCAAATTAAATGAGGTACAAATAAAGTGTGCTTTCAATTTCTTACTGGCGATTCTGTGAGTGTGGAACTCCTGATTCATTTTATACACAGATTCAGTAGGTACCAATGATCAGGTAAGTTAAAAGAATAAGTGTACTGCATATTTAGTTAAGAAAAGCCATTATTTAAAATACTGCAAGCATTTTCCATTCTATTAAGAAACATCTTTTAAACAGTTTTCAGAAGGCTGCTGCTGATAACAATGCTCTCAAAACAAGCTGAGGATCAGGGTCAAGGAGCAAGGCAGAAGGCAGTTAAAATAAAAAGAGCACCAAAAAAGTCAAATCTTATCAAATGAAATGGTACAGCAAGTCCCTGTGAAC